>NC_047065.1:9472169-9527774 GCF_902459465.1 Asterias rubens
CATTTTTGGGCTAAATTTCTGTGTCATTTTGAGAGATTTTCGAGTCTGAACATGGACATCGTTGATTTTACAGGCAAGTTTCGTGCAAGAGCAAACATGACTTTAACAACCGTTCCTACCCGAAGTTTTGAAGCAATAAAAAGTTCAATAAAATCAAATGTGTTTTCGTCCCTAATTTTTTTGGCTGGTGTTGTATTTTTTTATTTGGCCTAACGAAACAAATACAAATCATATCCTAGTAACATAATGCTACGTTCCCATAATACTTTTTAAAGCAATTAACGTCTAAAAAGAGGCAATAAATATTAATACAATTTGAACGTTTTTTGTAACAATAATATAAAACTCTTGTCCTACCAAAGATGACAGTTAAGTTCTTAAAGCACTAATCAATCACAAAGGTCTAAAAAGAGGCAAATACAAAAATTAATTATTACCCCATCCTTTTAAAATACGTTCAGTCTAAAGCACACTTCAGAGATCATTGTTCTCTACAATAAAAACCCTCAAAGTTTACCACACAATAGCAGTTGGGTGAATGACATCTGTATGAAGTTATTGACTGTCAATCGTTTTCGGATCGAATACCCGGCCACACAGAAAAACGTTTGTACACCGCCGACGCCTGTTGGACCGAAAGCTAGACGATTGCGGCATTGGTGGAATGAAAGCACGGTCACGGGGAATAAAAAAGTTGCAGCATTGTTGGAATAATTGGACCGTCTGGGGGATTGCGGTATTGTTCGGACGAAAATACGGTCTCAGTGTCTGAATAGCCTTGTTTGACCGCATTATTTAGTAAGGATTCTTCACACAAAGATCGTTGATTTGAACTGGACATGAAGGTATTTTTTATTTCACGCAGTGATCATCAACAAAAATCAATCGTCAGCAGACAAGGCGCACCGAAAGATAAGACGCATCAATGTTTTTGGGTCTAAAAAGTCAGATAAGACGCGTCTTATCCGCAGGAAAATACGGTAGACATTGAGAGATTGTGAACAAACTCGAGGTGTTCGGTTTCCGGGAGTAAAAGCCTGGTGTGAATTTAAAAAAATATATTGCACCTTGCTTTGTTCTCAAGATTTGTAATAAATGATCAAAATTGCAAAAATTGTCAAAACAACATGATGACGTCATTTTATTTAGAGTTCAAGAAGTTAATGTCATTGACTAACAATACACCAAGTTTCACCTCAGTTGAACTACAAGCCTGATGGACAATAAACAAAGCGACAAATCTATGAAGTTAAAGCCTATTCAAAGCATTTTACATGCCTTTCCAGTTAAGACAGGTCAACATGTCAAGAGAAGGTCACCAACATTTTTGTGAGGTACCTACATTGCGTAAAGCCCTTTCATTTGATGTATAGATTGTCAAGATAGCTTTTGTGGTTGAGGACTTAGGAACTTATGAATAATGACGACTGGAGAAGAGACTAACTAACAGGAAGGGAAATGGGTTTTTTAAACAGACTACGTACATAAAGCTCTTTCATTTGATGTATAGATTGTCAAAATAACTTTTGTGGTTGAGGACTTAGGAACTTATGAATAATGACGACTGGAGAAGAGACTAACTAACCTGAAGGGAAATGTTTTTTTAAACAGAATACGTACATAAAGCTCTTTCATTTGATGTATAGATTGTCAAGATAGCTTTTGTGGTTGAGGACTTAGGAACTTATGAATAATGACGACTGGAGAAGAGACTAACTAACATGAAGGGAAATGGGTTTTTTAATACGTACATAAAGCTCTTTCATTTGATGTATAGATTGTCAAGATAGCTTTTGTGGTTGAGGACTTAGGAACTTATGAATAATGACGACTGGAGAAGAGACTAACTAACCGGAAGGGAAATGTTTTTTTAAACAGAATACGTACATAAAGCTCTTTCATTTGATGTATAGATTGTCAAGATAGCTTTTGTGGTTGAGGACTTAGGAACTTATGAATAATGACGACTGGAGAAGAGACTAACTAACATGAAGGGAAATGGGTTTTTTAAACAGACTACGTACATAAAGCTTTTCATTTGATGTATAGATTGTCAAGATAGCTTTTGTGGTTGAGGACTTAGGAACTTATGAATAATGACGACTGGAGAAGAGACTAACTGACATGAAGGGAAATGTTTGTTGAAAACACCTTGAAAACAGGTTATTTATTTTAAACAAAGCTATTTATAGCAACAATAGAAAAATAAATAAATAAATAAATACAAAATTTGGTCGCCAATTGGCCTCCCTTCTAAGTACTGACCGGGCCGATGTTGCTTAACTTCAGTGATTGGACGAGATTGGTGGAAATATACAAACAATCTGATTTGAACCAAAAGACAAGGTCAAAATGGGTTCATGTCTGCGAGGCGTTTACTGAGTTTTTAACGACCTTCTCGATGATGTATCGATTGTAAGAATCCATCATGTGAATAACAAGTTATGATTTTTTTTTAAATAATAAACTTTTAATTTTCATAACTCAAGAATGGATGACGTCATCATGACATAACATACATTTTTCATCTCCTACTGAATATCTACCTATGTGCGAAGTTTCAACTTCATAGTAGTTTGGGAAAGTTGTTTTGTTAGCGGACAAGGGACGCTGAGAAGAAGAAGAAAAAGAAGTACATGTATGGAGAAAAAGGAGAAGAAACTAGACATTTAGAGTTTGTGAAACAAACTCTAGGTGTTCGGGAACGGATGTGTGAAAGGGGTTGTTTGACAAGTGTGTACACTTTACTAGTCACAATAAAAAAAGTACCAATCAAAGCAAGCAATCGCTTTGGCCTACATGGTCACCAACATACCCGAAAAGACGGAACACGGACATTTCTGTTATTACAACAACAAAAATTAACTGCATTTATCCCACAACAGCAAAAATGAAACAAAGAGGGGAGGTCCGACATTAGTTCTTCACTTGTAAAAAAAATGTACACCAAAACTGATGCCGGCATTATTAAAAGACAGATTACGGACATTTCTGGACATAACTGCATTTATTCCACAATGGAAAAAATATAACAAAGAGGGGTCAACTTGTTAAAAGATGTTCCCCAATACTCAAATGACGGCATTATTAAAAGACGGAATACAGACATTTTAATAATTTGAAAAAGAGTTTTTTAAACTGCATTTATCCCATAACGGCAAAATATAACAAAGAAGGGGAGGTCAACCTGTTCAAAAATGCTCCCCACTTAAATGCCAGCAAGACATTTCTTGATGCAAGACGTTTCTTGTTACGGGCGATGCAGGCGCTGTCAGTGAGTTGGCCGCGCTGTGTGTACATGCGCACGAACGGGACCGGAAAACACACGCGTACGGACATCGTACATGTACATGTAACATGTATACTGAACATACCATGGAGATGGAAACATACAGAGCTCAAGCACTCGGAAACGGATAAGTTTTACAGAGTTTCTTACTCTATTACACCTTAACACCAAAAAGGTATTTGTGAATGGGAATCAAAGTGTGTTGAATCGGTTTTCAACTAGTTGTTTAAACCCGCCAAAGCCTGGTTCTTGATAATTTACCTCAACTTCGTCTCGGTAAAATTATCAAGATCGAACCAGGCCTCGTTGGGATTAAACCATTAGTTGAAAACCTCTTCACCACGCATTGATTCCCTTATTTATCCCACAAGTGACAACGGTAAAAATATAACAGAGGGGCGGTCAACATGTTAACAAATATTTCCCAATACTCGAATATCGACATTATTAACTTGCGAACAAAATGTTCCCAAAGTTGTTATTACATACAGTGCAGAGAAGATTTCGTCCAAAAAAATTGCATAGCAAAACTGCTATGCAAATCTTTTGTTATAGCAAAATCAAAATTTTGCGTAGCAGCCCATAAATTTTGCATAGCAAATTAAATTTGCATCATGTTAATTTATAAATGAGAAGGGGGGTCTTAAAATTGAATTGAAATGCTGAAATACAATTTCTACCTCCATGCATCAACACATGTACATATACCTTATGTTTGGCAAATTATTGCTGACCAATTCACAATATTAAATGAAAATCAACGAGGACACAAGTCGGCAGACACAAGTTTGAAACTTTTTGAAAGGATCTTGGATACAGACAACCAAGAATTAAAAACAATTTAATAATAAAAGGAACAACAGGTTCTTACATTTTTCTTCTCCTTGTGAATATGTACCTACGTGCGAAGTTTCAATTTCATACGAGTTTTGAAAAGTTTTGTTTTTAGCGGACAAGGGATGCCAAGAAGAAGAAGAAGTATGAAGAAAGAAGGGAAAAAAAACGAACAAAAATAAGAGATGTTCTGGACTGTTGCCCTGAACACCTAATGAAGCTGTGTAGTGTACACTGTACAACACCCTATTTTGAAACATAGCACATACATGTAGAATACATGACAAATAAAAAAAGAGAATATTATAATACAAAGATACAAATCATAAAGTGAGCAAATTGTTACACATTCATAAATACCTCAGACAGGTCCGCTATTCCTTTTGGTGGAGAGTGCGTCACATGGGGGTGTTTAAACGATTGATAATGACCAGCTGGAGCTCTGTTTATACAGTGTAACCGGTTGTTTTTGGATACTACGCGCTTGTCTTGGCGCAAGACGTTTCTTGTTACGAGTGATGCGGGTGTAACCCGGAAAAAGGGTACACTTGAAAAAAGAACGAATAAAACACAAATACTAATTATGGGGACACTCGCTTGACAATTGAGAAAAACCAAGATCGGATAAGGCTAAGACGCAAGGAGATACAAAAAATAGGAACAGTGACTCCAAGTGTAGGTTTCTCAAACAAAAAAATACAAAATGGCTTTATTGATTATAAACTTTTAATCTTAAAGACCTGCATGAACGAAAATGTCAAGTCGTGAACTTTGCTGAATTTCACTTAAAATGTTTTCAATGAATAAGGAAGTTGAGTCATATGGTTATAAATTGATTTCAATTGTGTAAAAAAAAAATCATTTCGAATGCATCCAGAGAGATTTGCGAAAAAACCCCATTACGTAACCAATCTCAAAGCGTCGTAGTTGGGAGCTCCAATTTGTGAAAACCGCTTTGTTGCAGCGTCAAGGTATAACAAAGCAAACTCCCAGACACGACGTCAGCGGCATTATTTATTTTATTTATTTATTTCTTCTTTACCCTGGGGAAACCTCTCAGTGAAACACTGTTTTTCAGAGGTGCCCATTAACTACATACACATTAAAATTATAAAATAGTTTTAATATAAAAATATGTATATACAAATATTATTTAATATTAAAAATAGAAAAACAGCCAAATTTAAATAAAGACTATGGTTAATTATACCACAACACTAAACAGCATAACAAATTTACAACAAGCAAAATACAATATAGACAATGATTAAAATTCTGGTCCAGCCAGGAAAACACCACAAGCCCCATATATTAAAAAATATAACTTTTGTATTGAACTTTAAAATTTGCTAAAGTGCAAGGCGAGGGATTTTTCAGTGTAAGGGGGAGTTGGTTGAGTTGACCCCACGAGCAGAAAATTTACGGTCTACTTCACTCTACTTACCTGTAGAGCGAATACTACAATTGCATTGTTCCCTATGCCTGACTTGGCCACCGAACCGGAGGGCGTTTATTTCCCCCTCGAGGGAGCGGCGCTTTGCTACATGTACATCACAATTAAAATAATGGTCGAAAGGAAAGTACTTTAATTTTATTTAAATTCCCATTTTTGTTTGTTCTCTCCCAATTATGCCATGATCAGGTAAAAGCAGAGAAACCAGGAAGTCAATCTGCATCTGAAGAATTGCTCCATAAGTATTGTGAAGAGCCACAGTATCAAGACTTGTATATAAATCTGGTAACTATCAAGCTCATTTTACTATATTTTGTATAGAAAAGTATTGTACTGTTGCTTTTTCTATTGTCTAAAATTCTTTTTAGTCACAAAGTCATTGAATGTTGTGTCTCTTGAGGACACCAGACCGCATAACAGACTGCGAATATTCCGTGCATGTGAAATCTTACACGCTTTCATACTGATTTCAAAATAGAAGAGTTTGCCCAAGGAGTCTATAACTGAAAAAAAAGTTTGAAAATCGGTTGTGTAGTTCTTGAGTTATGGCCCTTCTTCCGGTTGACCCATAAGTAAAGGTCAACATGGGGTCACGGTTTTTCAAAGGTAATATAGGTTTTCCCGGCCAATTTCATCAAAAATCCATTCATTTTAACTCCTGGCTCATTCAATTTAGTTTGAAAATGAATGATCTGTTGAATCAGCATTCAACTGTCAAAAAGAGTAATTCAATTTCACTAGTTTAGCATTCACTGGTCAAATCAGATCATTCAATTTCACTAGGCCGCAAGAATCATTCAATTTCACAAAGCCAGCAGCAAGACATGGTAAATCATTCAATTTCATTTATGAGCAAATATTTTTCAAAAGTTTGCATTCAAATTCAAATTCACCTTTCAAAGGCAGATACTTTTAAATGAAAGTTATTTGGCATTATCTCCAAGTAAATGCCCAAGCAATTTGGGCTAAAAAGATGGCTGCCCAAGGTTGGTCCAGAGCAGTGAATGATGTAGGTATACAGGGCGAGACTAGTTAATTTACTTAGTTATAATGGCATGAATATTTAATTAGCCAATCTTTAGACCACCATACATGTATATAGGGCGAGACTGGCGAGATAGGGCGAGACTGGTTGAAATATTCAAGAATAACATCAATTTCTTTTTAAATTGTATAACGACCCTTTATTGTAAGATTTTCATTTCCTTTGAAACATTTGTTAAAGTCTAATTTGAAATGGTCCTGACATTAACAGAAAGTCAAAGACAACATAACCAGGGCAAAAATACATATCAAGGCTAAAGCAAAATAATTAGTTTTGCGTTTCAAAGTTATCGAGACTTACACTTAAGGAAGGGTAACAACGCAAAAGGAGCACAATTTCAATTAAGAAAAAAACACATGATGTAAATAATGGTGTAAAATATATGGAAACTTCTCTTACAAAGGACAACTTATGTGCCAGTGAAGGAGCTGTACATGTAATTCCTGTTTACTCATAAAGCCAAAACTCATCTTTAATTTGAATGCAAAGAAGTTGAAATTCGTTGCACATAAATGAAAAAGAAAACGCAAACTAGCAAACTTCGGTAAGTCTTAATTTGAATGCATCAATTGCAAATTGGTAGTAAAACTTAAGAATGATGAAAGTGTAGTCTTGAATGCCCTTAAATGAAATTAAATGCATGAAGGGCTAAAAAGAAACCCTAGTTTGAGGGGAAAAGGAGAAAATGCATGAACTTGAATGCATGTTAATGAAATTTAATGATCCTTTTTTTTGCTGAAATGGCCCGGAAAACCTACATGTATATTTAATGCATAATAAGGAGTCAATAGCTGGAAAAAAAGTTTTGAAAATCGGTTGTGTAGTTCTTTAGAAATTACCTGGACCAAAATGTGGTCACTGTTTTTCAAAATTAGTATTTAATGCCTAAGGAGTCTATAACTGCAAACAAATTGAAATTGGTCGTGTAATTCTTGAGAAATGGTTCCACTTCCGGTTGACCCGAAAGTAAAGACAAAAGTTTGACTATCAGACATATACTTTTTGAGATATGGTGGTCTTAAAGATTGGCTAATTAAATAATTATGCCATTATAACTAAGTAATGCAAATTTAACATCTATTATATAACTAAGTAAGTTAACTAATTAATTTTATCTTCTAGTGTGCACTAATCCACCAATCAGAACTGGAGGGTGGTATAAAAACCTATAACCTACTCCCAGTTTTTATATTGCACACTGCGTATTTTGAGTCTCAATGTGTCACGCTTCGCACATTCTACATTCTAAGCTTTGTGCGCGTGCTTGCTGTTTGTTGCAAAATAACATTCTGAATTTTTTTTTATTTGTGCGTTGCACACGAGACTGGAAGATAACACATGTGCTCGTGGAATTCGGAAAAAAATTGGCGCATAGAGGTCAATATGCGGTCACGGTTTTTCAAAGTTAATATTTAATGCCTATTTTTTCAAAGTTAATATTTAATGCCTAAGGAGTCTTAAAACTGACAAAAGTTTCAAAATCGGTTGTATAGTTTGTGAGAAATGGTACCACTTCCGATTGACCCGTAGAGGTCAACATGGGGGTCACAGTTTAAACAAAATTACATTATATGCCCAAGGAGTCTTTAACTGAAAAAAAGGTTTGAAATCAGTTGTGTAATTCTTGCGATATGGTCCCACTTCCGCTTGACCGTTTCATTTGGGGGCACGGTTACCAAGGCTAATCTCCTATCCCTAAGGAGTCTATACGGAAAAAAAGTTGCAAAATTGACTTCTTGAGATAAGGTGCTGCAAAAAAAACCTCACTGAAGCTTTTAATTACCGTTATTTGACACCCAATGAATCACAGTAACAAATACGTGTTTTTCATACTAATACATTTGAAAGACACAATGGTATTCAACTTATCCCCAATCCAATGTCTTTAAATGAAAACCCTATTAGAACGTGCGTATATCCTCTCTCGATTAGGATTCCACTTTCAAGGCAGTACATGTAGCCGTGTAACCACAGCACAATTTGCCAGCTATAGCTATTGCATGCATTGGGTCCGACTGCTGATTTTTTTTCTTAGTGATATACGTGTTTAAAAAAAAAAAAAAATTGTATTTATAAGAGATGTTAAATTTGCATCAGGGATAAAGGTTGTTAATTATGTTTTTTTACCCATACACCGATGTGTGTTAGCACTGTAAACTCAGTACTTTCCCGAGTCCTTTGAAAAAATATCACAGGCATGTTACTCGGGTGGGATTCGAACCCACGACCCTTGCAATTCTAGAGCAGTGTCTTACCAACTAGACTACCGAGGTTGCCTGGTAGCTAGAGGCAGTTCGAATCCTATGTTTTGGCAGCGGGTACTGCAACGATATACATGTATATGTAAGAGATGTTAAATTTGCATCGGGGTTTGTAAATTGTGTTTAACTCTCATCACTTTAACCAGAGATACCAACATACACGATTTGGGCGTAGCAAATACAACGAATGAACTATTAAGTGGAAATAAAAATTAAGAAAATATCCAAATAATTGTAACAGAAAAGAAAAAACACTTTTAATTTTAGAACGCAGTGTTGAATAATAGCGGCGAATTCACTCGAACATGGTCGTTGCGTGCCCTCTGATCCCCCGCTGGCTGGCCGGATGAGTATTTTTACGCTAGTGCATTGCTGCAAGTTTGTACCCATTGATCTCTATTACATGATGGGGAATAGTGCACATGTGCCTGGGGAATGAGGTTGTGTGTGAGCTAACGTGTCACAGTAACCTCATTCCTCACGTATCCACTATTATTGTGCCCACGCTGTCTGTACATGTACTTCATCCATGGAGAAATAAATTAGCGAAGCTTGGCACAAAAAGTATGAAATAATGGCGACAAAAAAGGAGACCTTCTGAACAAAAAAACCTTCAACTGAGTGGCCTGTGAGATCTAAGCAAGACAGTTTCCATGTTTTCTTACTAGTAATTGTAGCGCCGATGTCCAGACAATGCCCAAAATACGGACACGTATTTTTTTCCCAAAATCCGGACACGTTTTTTTTTTTTTTTTTTTTCTCTTTCTTCTTCTCTTCTCTCTCTACCAATAGTTTGTTGTTGCATTTCTGATCATTAAAACAAAAACATTTAAGTAAGGCTACCCTTTGTTATGTTACATTTATTTTTGAAACAAAGTCAGAAGATGAGGGATTTTTTTTTTTTTCTTTTTTTTTCACTGGCCATTATAAAGATTTGTAGCTGTTCTGTTAGTGTATACAGAGGTAATTCTTATTTCACAACAATGCCTGAAAATGAGCTAATTAGCATAGTAGAGAGTAATAGAAAGATCGGTTTAGGGAGCCCAAGCTGCGCTCGCCCTTAACTTTTGGGAGATGCTACTCTTTTTTACAATTCAATGTTGGCATCTCTGCTTTAACTAAATAGTTGTGTACAATCCTTTCCTACTCCTGCTAATGAGACATTTCAATTCAATATGCATGGTTGAATCGTAATGTCTAACAATAACTTCCCCTCATATATGCCCCCTATCAACAAGGAATTTCACAAATTAGTAAGTAGGCCTTTAGCAATCTAACCCATTTTAGAACACGACCTAGCTTTTTGGAAAAAAAATCATGTTGATTTAAACAAATGCAAAAGTTTGTTTTATTATTAATTCTTGATTATTGGGTGGCTATTGATGACATATCCAAAATGGGACAAGAGCAAGTGACCTAAAATAAACATTCCGTACAAACATTGTGGTAGAGGTGAATATTGGCAAACAACAAATTAAGTTTTCAATCAAGAAGAAATAATGGCACAGAATCAACTTCAATCAAGATCATGAAAATGAAGCAAAGCAGAATGTTAACTGAACCTTATGAAACCATTTTCCAAACAATATTCACTGAATAAAAATATAATAAATATAAATATAAAAAATATAAAGAATATAATAAAAATGTAATAAATGTATAATAAAGTTCCATAGGAAAAGTCTATCAAAATTAGCATTCTCAACAAAACTTAGCAAAGGAATGTCTGAGCAATATAACAATCCATACTTCTGACAAATGAAATAATCATACTGTATGACCAAACCTGTGTACTAAATGATAACGGAAATCCATGAAAATATCTATATCAACTGTAATTATGATGATATATAACTTCTAAATGTGTGACTTAATATCAAAACAATCAATTAAAGAAACTTGGCTAGAAATTATATCAATCTCTTGCAAATAAATTCATGATGTGAAACCATAAATTATCATTCCAACTCTCAGGATCAAAAGTTTAATTCATCTCAAACTATAAACCCTAAAATACTTTCTCAACTAGTCCTCAAGCAACTTGGTAAAGAACGGGATGTGATCACATTAAATCTTCATTAACTCTGAAAACTAATAATATGATCAATGCAACAAAGCAAATGTTATAATCACTATAATTAATATAAATCAACAATGAATATCCTAAAAGATTACTACTAATAGGTTCCTCTTAGAAAGATGGAATATATCAACTCACCTATGGTTGAAATAAAAGAGTTGTTTGATCTTAGCACATCAACTACAGCAGCGATTCTTAAGGCAGCTCAAAGTCAGAATGCCTAGCTGATTGCCAATATACCCACTCTCCCAACTTTGTAAGAAACACCCACACAACTCATAAGGGAATTTTTTTTTCAAGAAACAGTTAAGACAAGGAAATATGTGACCATCCACCACCAATAGGCTGTAAAGTTGCACTTGTACATTGCAGAGCCTATTAAATTGTTTGGGTTTTCAAGAAATCTTTGAGAAATCTGAATAAAAAAGTAGGTGGCTTTGAGAAATCATAACTTCGTCAAGAAAAGTCTGATTTAAATGTGGATGGTATCATTTTGAAGCTGATTACACACTCTCTCCAAAAATGCATTGAGCCCATAACAGTAAAAGTGTCAACTTTACAGCCCATTGGTGGTGGATGGTCACATATAAGTATCCTTGTTTGTTCCTGCTTAGGGAGAAAAGCATTAGTCACAATGACACCAAC
Organism: Asterias rubens; assembly: GCF_902459465.1. Lineage (NCBI taxonomy): Eukaryota > Metazoa > Echinodermata > Asteroidea > Forcipulatida > Asteriidae > Asterias > Asterias rubens. The sequence continues at coordinate 9,483,777 of NC_047065.1, forward strand.
TCTGTCTTGATGGTGAGAATTGGACTAGCTCAAGTCATACCCAAAATGGCTCAATTTCGGGCGGTGTGACATCAATATGTCATTGACACATTAAAAGACAAAACAAATGGTGTGATAGGCCTTCACAGCACTGTTTCATCGTAGTTATTAGTATCCTCATGTGTAAACAGGAAAGCGGAGACTATCGGGATTGTACCAGAAATTTGCCAATGTGTTTGCATTTGATCTATGGTTTCATTGAATTCATCAAGAAGATGTTCTATAACAAAATTTAAATACATGCAATGAGAGAAATCTATTTTAAATGTTTGACCTTTTGCTTTTAAGGTTCCGTACATCAATGTATCAGCTCCTGCAGTGCCAGAATATTTCTCACTGCATCGTACATATATACTCTTCAGGACTTTGGGACTTCGCCATCTCACAGTGGTTGACAACCGTAACACAGTGGTTGGTATTGTTACCCGTAAGGACCTTATGGGCTTCAATTTGGAGGAGAAGTTATCTCAGCTGTTGTTTCGAAACTTACATAATCACCAAGTAAGTCCCTTAGTTGAATTGAATGATGTCACTATTTGAGTATAGATTGTTGGCCTCTGATATTTTTCATTATTAAAGGCATCCAAATTTGCTTTGGTGCATTCAAAATTTACATAATTGCTACTACAATTCTAACAAAAAGTTGTTGACACTTGATTTCACAAGCATTCGAATTGAGACATGCAATCATCTTGACCATTTTTATATTAAACATCTAAATACTTGAATTTTTCTTCTTAAATCTGTTTTCAAACCTTTTTGATGTAATGTAACAAATTACACATGTAACAAGTTGCTCGGGGGCACTGGACACAATTGGTAATTACTCAAAAATAATTCAAGCATAAAAACGAACTTGGTAACGAGCAAAGGAGAGCTGTTGATAGTATACAACATTGTGAGAAACGGCTCCCTCTTTTAGTTTTCTCGCTAAAATATTTGAATCGAGTTCCAGACCTCAGCTGAAGTCTCAAGCATCTGAAAACACACAATTTGTGCAACAAGGGTGGTTTTTCTTCCACTAAAAGAGAGGTTTCGCAGAGTTGCGGATACGAATGTGCATACAGATATGTAGTTTTGTTACGCAAAATTCTAACGAATACCCTCAACTTGAGGCTCAAGAGGGCGCTATTAACCAAATGGCTGCACCACAGACATAAAGAAGGTTCTTTATGTCTGTGGGCTGCACCCATGGACAATCGCCATTTCTCTTTTTCTGATGCATGGTGGTTAACAAATGTCCAACTACATGTACATCCATTTATGATACATGTACCTCTAATAAACATGGTGAAAACCTGGTACATTAAAAAATAACAACGTGCTACAAAAACATTAACAAAATATACTCGTTGTTTACTAACGTGCATGGCGACAGATTCCCGTCGACTATTCTAACTTGTGTACAACGGTTATACTCCACATGGACCTAAAAAAGTGATGACGTATTATGACGTATCCGTTCACGTAAGAGTATCAGTGACTCTGCGAAACCTCTCTATTCTCTCGCAACTTCGACGACCAATTATGTTCAAATTTTCCAAGGTTGTGAGACGAAATTATTGTAAAATGTAAAAGCGTATTTTCATGACATTGTTTTACTCATTTCTCAGTAACTAATATTTTAAGGTACGCCTTAACTTCAAACGGTGTAAATCTGTGGACATTTTGTGTTAAAACGGAGAGGTTGACCAATAGTATTTACCAATAGTGTTTAGTGTCTTTAAATGTTCATTGGGCTGCAATAATGTAATTTTACACTGTTGGTCGAAAATTAGATTTGGTTCACATTTTAACAAATATTATAAACAATTGAGGAGGGAAACTGATTGGTTAGTTTCGATTGAGTTTGGACTGAACAAATCAACCACAAACCATTTGACTAAATCACAACAGTCACAAGTATAATGTTTGCTTATTTATTACTACTGCTTTTACCAATGTTGGCCACAGTACGACAGTTCGCTTGTTCATGAAAGGTATAGTCATGCGTCCAACTTGAAATTTTGATGTTATTGACAAATCCTTGGTTTGTGAAAATATTATTCCACAGGCCCAAAACTGTATGTGAATTGGAATTATTAACCAACGAAATTGAAATTATTACTTGAATGAGTCGAGTTAAAACACAAAAACGTTGAGAATTTACTCATTATTATAGCCGAAAATTATAAGAATATAGGTTTATGAAAATTATTTACATTTAAAATTATTTACATTCAATAATAATTGAAATCATCATTATTTGTGGATCTGATCTTTTAAATTATGAATCACTTCCAATAAAGACTCAGACTCGAGTTAAATTTTAATGAAACTTGCCACAAATTGTTTTGGTTATTCCGGGGTTGTTTTGAATAAAAATTTATTTCTCCCTTTATTGTGTACGTAGTCAACTTACGTAAACGATTACTTGTCTTGTACGTACACATATATCTATTGTGTACCTACACGCTTATCTGTTGTGTACGTACACTATTGTCTAATGTGTACGTACACGTACAGTCGTGTATTTACACAATAAGTTTGGAATTATTGTGTACACGTACACAATAAAAACAGATTTACCTCTCAGTTTTTATTTGGCCACACTTTTTTCTTTTTTTTTGGGGGGGGGGATAAAAATCTAATTTCTTTTCCAAAAGTTTGAGAATTTGAGATTGGCAAACAATTTTTTTAAAAATCCTTCTCTTTGAAAAATACAGGCATTTGACATTTGTGTTCTTGTGAGAATTTTTGCTATGAAAATTTGTATTGCAATCTGGTACAACAAGAGAACAATTTTTGGTCACCAGGTAAATTTTCGGCGTGATTGGAAACGATTATTTTTGAAACCTAACGTGATCAATTTCGGTGCTCTGGTTAAATCTCATCGTCATCGAAGAAACGCATTGTATTGAAAATATGGCGTTCCGAGGCTTCTAGTGTGAATCAGAGACAATACAAAATTTAAAACCGACTCGACTGCTCTGATTTGTTCAGGAAAAATGTGTTGTCATTTTTCTTACTCAATCTGAGCAAAAAATTATCACGTTAGGCTTCAGAACACCCATGTTTTTAGTAAAAATTTATCTCGGCTCGATTTGAGCATTTTTTTTGTTAAATGGTCATCTCAGATCTCGCCGAGATTTGTACAGAATTAATCTCGGCTCGATCTCAGCAATTTAAAAAAAACTGTAAAGAATTTATCTCAGCTCACAGATTTTAAAAATGATCATCTAAGATCATGCGCTACGGTTCAACCAGTAGCTTCTAAACACCAATGTTCCTTAATCTTAGCTCAATCCGAGATTAATCACCTCAGGTCACGCTACGATTCAAACCAGAAGCTTCAAAACACCCGTGTTTCTTAGTACAGAATTAATCTCAGCTCATCATGAGGAGATTTAAAAAAAAAAAAAGATCATCTCAGTTCTGAACAGTCATTTTCCTCAGTTTCTGCTCAATCTGAGATTAAAAAAATCGCCATCTCAGATCGCGCTAAGACTTTTTAGTACAGAATTAATCTCAGCTCAATCTGAGAAGATTTTTAAAAAGATCAACCAGATACCGCTGAGATTTGACCAGTAGCTTCAGAACACCCATGTTTATTAGTACAAAATGAATCCCAGCTCAATCTGAGAAGATTTTTAAAAATTATCATCTCAGATCGCGCTAAGATTCAACCAGAAGCTTCAGAACACCCGTATTTCTCAGTACAGATTTAATCTCAGCTCAATCTGAGCAATTAAAAAAAATGATCATCTCATATCGTGCTAACATTCAAGCAGTAGCTTTAGAACACCCGTATTTTTTAGTACAGAATTAATCTCAGCTTCCTTAGTGAAGAATTAATCTCAGCTCAAATTGGGAAGATTAAAAAACTTATTTTCTCAGATCGCGCTAATATTCAACCAGTAGCTTCAGAACACACCCTATTCCTTACTGCAGAATAAATCTCGGGTCAAAGATTAAAAAAATCGCCATCTCAGATCGCGCTAAGATTCAACCAGTAGCTTCAGAACTCCCGTGTTTCTTTAGTACAGACGTAATCTCAGCTCAATCTGAGAAGATTTTTTTTTAAACATCTTAGATACCGCTGAGATTTTATAAGTCGCTTCAGAACAACCATGTTTATTAGTACAAAATGAATCCCACCTCAATCTAAAAAGATTTAAAAAGTGATCATCTCAGATCGCGCTAAGGTTCAACCAGTAGCTTCAGAACACCCATGTTTCTTAGTACAAAATTAATCTCAGCTGAATCTGAGAAGATTTAAAAAAATTATCATCTCAGATTCAACCAGTAGCTTCAGAACACACATGTTCCTTACTGCAGAATTAATCTCAGGTCAAATTGAGAAAATTAAAAAAATCGCCATCTCAGATCGCGCTAAGATTCAACCAGTAGCTTCAGAACTCCCGTAATCTCAGCTCAATCTGAGAAGATTTCAAAAAATTCATCTTAGTTACCGATTAGATCTGATAAGTAGCTTCAGAACAACCATGTTTATTAGTACATAATGAATCCCAGCTCAATCCGAAAAGATTTTAAAAATTATCATCTCAGATCGCGCTTAGATTCAACCCGTAGCTTCAGAACACACATGTTTCTTACTGCAGAATTAATCTCAGGTCAAAATGAGAAGATTAAAAAAAACGCCATCTCAGATCGCGCTAAGACTCAACCAGTAGCTTCAGAACTCCCATGCCATGTACAGAATTAATCTCAGCTCAATCTGAAAAGATTTAAAAAGTGATCTGCTGAGAAGATTAAAAAAATCGCCATCTCAGATCGCGCTAAGATTCAACCAGTAGCTTCAGAACTCCCATGTTTCTTAGTACAGACGTAATCTCAGCTCAATCTGAGAAGATTTTTTAAAAAAATCATCTTAGTTACCGATTAGATTTGATTAGTAGCTTCAGAACAACCATGTTTCTTAGTACAAAATGAATCCCAGCTCAATCCGAAAAGATTTTAAAAATTATCATCTCAGATCGCGCTTAGATTCAACCAGTAGCTTCAGGACACACACAGTGCAGAATTTATCTCAGCTCAAAATGGGAAGATTAAAAAAATTATCATCTCAGATCGCGCTTAGATTCAACCAGTAGCTTAAGAACAAAAAAAAATCATCATCTCAGATCGCCCTAAGATTCAACCCGAAGCATCAGATCTCCCGTGTTTCTTTAGTACAAAATTAATCTCAGCTGAATCTGAGAAATTTAAAAAAATTATCATCTCAGATCGCGCTTAAATTCAACCAGTAGCTTCAGAACATACCTGTTCCTTACTGCAGAATTAATCAAGGTCAAAATGAGAACATTAACAAAATTGCCATCTCAGATCGCACTAAGATTCAACCAGTAGCTTCAGAATACACATGTTCCTTAGTGAGGAATTAATCTCAGCTCAAAATGATAAGATTTAAAATAAATTTTCATATATACGCTGATGACACTCAAATCTACTGCCCCTTTAACCCCAAGAGCACAGATTCAATACAAGCATTATAGCATTATAGATTTGAAACGCTGGATGACTCAAAATAAGCTCAAGCTGAACAACACCAAGACTGAATTTCTTATAGCAGCCTCCAACCAAATTATCATCTCAGATCGCGCTTAGATTCAACCAGTAGCTTCAGGACACACACAGTGCAGAATTTATCTCAGCTCAAAATGGGAAGATTAAAAAAATTATCATCTCAGATCGCGCTTAGATTCAACCAGTAGCTTAAGAACACACATGTTCCCTAGTAAAGAATTAATCTCAGGTCAAAATGAGAAGATTTAAAAAAATTATCATCTCAGATCGCGCTTAGATTCAACCAGTAGCTTCAGAACACACATGTTCCTTAGTGAAGAATTAATCTCAGGTCTAAATGAGAAGATTAAAAAAATCGCCATCTCAGATCGCGCTAAGATTCAAACAGTAGCTTCAGAACTCCCGTGTTTCTTAGTACAGACGTAATCTCAGCTCAATCTGAGAAGATTTAAAAAAAAAAAAAAAAACATCTCAGATACCGCTGAGATTTGATAAGTAGCTTCAGAACAACCATGTTTATTAGTACAAAATGAATCCCAGCTCAATCTGAAAAGATTTAAAAGGTGATCATCTCAGTTCGCGCTAAGATTCAACCAATAGCTTCAGAACTCTCGTGTTTCTTTAGTACAGACGTAATCTCAGCTCAATCTGAGAAGATTGAAAAACTCAGATACCGCTGAGATTTTACCAGTAGCTTCAGAACAACAATGTTTATTAGTACAAAATGAATCCCAGCTGAATCTGAGAACATTTAAAAAAATTATCATCTCAGATCGCGCTTAGATTCAACCAGTAGCTTCAGAACACCCATGTTTCTTAGTGAAGAATTAATCTCAGCTCAATCTGAGAAGATTTCTTTTTAAAACATCTTAGATACCGCTGAGATTTGATGAGTAGCTTCAGAACAACCATGTTTATTAGTACATAATGAATCCCAGCTCAATCCGAAAAGATTTTTAATATTATCATCTCAGATCGCGCTTAGATTCAACCAGTAGCTTCAGAATACACATGTTTCTTACTGCAGAAATAATCTCAGCTCAATCTGAGAAGATTAAAAAAACTCAGATACCGCTGAGATTTTACCAGTAGCTTCAGAACAACCATGTTTATAAGTACAAAATGAATCCCAGCTGAATCTGAGAACATTTAAAAAAATTATCATCTCAGATCGCGCTTAGATTCAACCAGTAGCTTCAGAACTCCCGTATTTCTTAACTTCAAACGGTGTAAATCTGTGGACATTTTGTGTTAAAACGGAGAGGTTGACCAATAGTATTTACCAATAGTGTTAAGTGTCTTTAATTGTTCATTGGGCTGCAATAATGTAATTTTACACTGTTGGTCGAAAGTTGGTTGGGATTTGATAAGTAGCTTCAGAACAACCATGTTTCTTAGTACAGAATTAATCTCAGCTGAATCTGAGAAGATTTAAAAAAATTATCATCTCAGATCGCGCTTAGATTCAACCAGTAGCTTCAGAACACACATGTTTCTTACTGCAGAATTAATCTCAGGTCAAAATGAGAAGATTAAAAAAATCGCCATCTCAGATCGCGCTAAGACTCAACCAGTAGCTTCAGAACTCCCATGCCATGTACAGAATTAATCTCAGCTCAATCTGAAAAGATTTAAAAAGCGATCTGCTGAGAAGTTTTTAAAAAAATTATCATCTTAGATCTCGCAAAGATTCAACCAGTAGCTTCAGAACACACATGAGCTGGGATTCATTATGTACTAATAAACATGGTTGTTCTAAAGCTACTTATCAAATATAATCGGTAACTAAGATGATTTTTTTTTAAATCTTCTCAGATTGAGCTGAGATTACGTCTGTACTAAGAAACACGGGAGTTCTGAAGCTACTGGTTGAATCTTAGCGCGATCTGAGATGGCAATTTTTTTAATCTTCTCAATTTGACCCTGAGATTAATTCTGCAGCAAGAAACGTGTGTTCTGAAGCTACTGGTTGAATCTAAGCGCGATCTGAGATGATCAATTTTTTAAATCTTCTCATTTTGACCCGAGATTAAATCTTTACTAAGGAACATGTGTGTTCTGAAGCTACTGGTTGAATCAAAGCGCGATCTGAGATGATCATTTTTTTAATCTTCCCATTTTGAGCTGAGATTAATTCTGCACTGTGTGTGTTCTGAAGCTACTGGTTGAATCTAAGCGCGATCTGAGATGATGATTTTTAAAATCTATTGGATTGAGCTGGGATTCATTATGTACTAATAAACATGGTTGTTCTGAAGCTACTTATCAAATCTAATCGGTAACTTAGATGAATTTTTTAAAAATCGTCCCAGATTGAGCTGAGATTACGTCTGTTCTGAGAAACACGGGAGTTCTGAAGCTACTGGTTCAATCTTAGCGCGATCTGAGATGGCGATTTTTTTTAATCTTCTCAGATTCAGCTGAGTTTAATTCTGTACATGACATGGGAGTTCTGAAGATACTGGTTGAGTCTTAGCGCGATCTGAGATGGCGATTTTTTTAATCTTCTCATTTTGACCTGAGATTAATTCTGCAGTAAGAAACATGTGTGTTCTGAAGCTACTGGTTGAATCTAAGCGCGATCTGAGATGATAATTTTGAAAATCTTTTCGGATTGAGCTGGGATTCATTATGTACTAATAAACAGGGTTGTTCTGAAGCTACTTATCAAATCTAATCGGTAACTTAGATGAATTTTTTTTAAATCTTCTCAGATTCAGCTGAGTTTAATTCTGTACATGACATGGGAGTTCTGAAGATACTGGTTGAGTCTTAGCGCGATCTGAGATGGCGATTTTTGTAATCTTCTCCTTTTGACCCGAGATTAATTCTTCACTAAGGAATATGTGTGTTCTGAAGCTACTGGTTGAATCTAAGCGCGATCTGAGATGATCATTTTTTAATCTTCACATTTTGAGCTGAGATTAATTCTGCACTGTGTGTGTTCTGAAGCTACTGGTTGAATCTAAGCGCGATCTGAGATGATAATTTTTTTAAATCTTCTCATTTTGACCCGAGATTAATTCTTCACTAAGGAACATGTGTGTTCTGAAGCTACTGGTTGAATCTAAGCGCGATCTGAGATGATCATTTTTTTAATCTTCCCATTTTGAGCTGAGATTAATTCTGCACTGTGTGTCTGAAGCTACTGGTTGAATCTAAGCGCGATCTGAGATGATAATTTTTGTTAAATCTTCTCAGATTGAACTGAATCTGAGATGATCATTTATTTTAATTGCTCAGATTGAGCTGAGATTAAATCTGTACTGAGAAATACGGGTGTTCTAAAGCTACTGGTTGAATCTTAGCGCGAGATGATAATTTTTTTTAAACTTCTCAGCAGATCGCTTTTTAAATCTTTTCAGATTGAGCTGAGATTAATTCTGTACATGGCATGGGAGTTCTGAAGCTACTGCTTGAATGTTAGCGCGTTATGAGATGACGATTTTTTTAATCTTCTCATTTTGACCTGAGATTAATTCTGCAGTAAGAAACATGTGTGTTCTGAAGCTACTGATAGAATGTAAGCGCGATCTGAGATGATAATTTTAAAAATCATTTCGGATTGAGCTGGGATTCATTATGTACTAATAAACATGGTTGTTCTAAAGCTACTTATCAAATATAATCGGTAACTAAGATGAATTTTTTTTTAAACTTCTCAGATTGAGCTGAGATTACGTCTGTATTAAGAAACACGGGAGTTCTGAAGCTACTGGTTGAATCTTAGCGCGATCTGAGATGGCGATTGTTTTAATCTTCTCAATTTGACCCGAGATTAATTCTTCACTAAGGAACATGTGTGTTCTGAAGCTACTGGTTCAATCTAAGCACGATCTGGGATGGTAATTTTTTTAATCTTCCCATTTTGAATTGAGATTAATTCTGCACTGTGTGTGCTGAAGCTACTGGTTGAATCTAAGGGCGATCTGAGATGGCAATTTTTTTAATCTTCTCAATTTGACCCTGAGATTAATTCTGCAGCAAGAAACGTGTGTTCTGAAGCTACTGGTTGAATCTAAGCGCGATCTGAGATGATCAATTTTTTAAATCTTCTCATTTTGACCCGAGATTAAATCTTTACTAAGGAACATGTGTGTTCTGAAGCTACTGGTTGAATCAAAGCGCGATCTGAGATGATCATTTTTTTAATCTTCCCATTTTGAGCTGAGATTAATTCTGCACTGTGTGTGTTCTGAAGCTACTGGTTGAATCTAAGCGCGATCTGAGATGATGATTTTTAAAATCTATTGGATTGAGCTGGGATTCATTATGTACTAATAAACATGGTTGTTCTGAAGCTACTTATCAAATCTAATCGGTAACTTAGATGAATTTTTTAAAAATCGTCCCAGATTGAGCTGAGATTACGTCTGTTCTGAGAAACACGGGAGTTCTGAAGCTACTGGTTCAATCTTAGCGCGATCTGAGATGGCGATTTTTTTTAATCTTCTCAGATTCAGCTGAGTTTAATTCTGTACATGACATGGGAGTTCTGAAGATACTGGTTGAGTCTTAGCGCGATCTGAGATGGCGATTTTTTTAATCTTCTCATTTTGACCTGAGATTAATTCTGCAGTAAGAAACATGTGTGTTCTGAAGCTACTGGTTGAATCTAAGCGCGATCTGAGATGATAATTTTGAAAATCTTTTCGGATTGAGCTGGGATTCATTATGTACTAATAAACAGGGTTGTTCTGAAGCTACTTATCAAATCTAATCGGTAACTTAGATGAATTTTTTTTAAATCTTCTCAGATTCAGCTGAGTTTAATTCTGTACATGACATGGGAGTTCTGAAGATACTGGTTGAGTCTTAGCGCGATCTGAGATGGCGATTTTTGTAATCTTCTCCTTTTGACCCGAGATTAATTCTTCACTAAGGAATATGTGTGTTCTGAAGCTACTGGTTGAATCTAAGCGCGATCTGAGATGATCATTTTTTTAATCTTCACATTTTGAGCTGAGATTAATTCTGCACTGTGTGTGTTCTGAAGCTACTGGTTGAATCTAAGCGCGATCTGAGATGATAATTTTTTTAAATCTTCTCATTTTGACCCGAGATTAATTCTTCACTAAGGAACATGTGTGTTCTGAAGCTACTGGTTGAATCTAAGCGCGATCTGAGATGATCATTTTTTTAATCTTCCCATTTTGAGCTGAGATTAATTCTGCACTGTGTGTCTGAAGCTACTGGTTGAATCTAAGCGCGATCTGAGATGATAATTTTTGTTAAATCTTCTCAGATTGAACTGAATCTGAGATGATCATGTATTTTAATTGCTCAGATTGAGCTGAGATTAAATCAGTACTGAGAAATACGAGTGTTCTAAAGCTACTGGTTGAATCTTAGCGCGAGATGATAATTTTTTTTAAAACTTCTCAGCAGATCGCTTTTTAAATCTTTTCAGATTGAGCTGAGATTAATTCTGTACATGGCATGGGAGTTCTGAAGCTACTGCTTGAATGTTAGCGCGTTATGAGATGACGATTTTTTTAATCTTCTCATTTTGACCTGAGATTAATTCTGCAGTAAGAAACATGTGTGTTCTGAAGCTACTGATAGAATGTAAGCGCGATCTGAGATGATAATTTTAAAAATCATTTCGGATTGAGCTGGGATTCATTATGTACTAATAAACATGGTTGTTCTAAAGCTACTTATCAAATATAATCGGTAACTAAGATGAATTTTTTTTTAAACTTCTCAGATTGAGCTGAGATTACGTCTGTACTTAGAAACACGGGAGTTCTGAAGCTACTGGTTGAATCTTAGCGCGATCTGAGATGGCGATTGTTTTAATCTTCTCAATTTGACCCGAGATTAATTCTTCACTAAGGAACATGTGTGTTCTGAAGCTACTGGTTCAATCTAAGCGCGATCTGGGATGGTAATTTTTTTAATCTTCCCATTTTGAATTGAGATTAATTCTGCACTGTGTGTTCTGAAGCTACTGGTTGAATCTAAGCGCGATCTGAGATGATAATTTTATTAGATGTTCTCAGATTCAGCTGGGATTAATTTTGTACTAATAAACATGGTTGTTCTGAAGCTACTGGTAAAATCTCAGCGGTATCTGAGTTTTTTTTAAATCTTCTCAGATTGAGCTGAGATTACGTCTGTACTAAAGAAACACGGGAGTTCTGAAGCTTTCACATGTGTGGTTTGAAGCTACTGGTTGAATCTTAGCGCGATCTGAGATGGCGATTTTTTAATCTTCTCAATTTGGCCTGAGATTAATTCTTTACTAACGAACATGCGTGTTCTGAAGCTACTGGTTGAATCTAAGCGCGATCTGGGATAATAATTTTTTTAAATCTTCTCATTTTGACCCGAGATTAATTCTTCACTAAGGAACATGTGTGTTCTGAAGCTACTGGTTGAATTTAAGCGCGATCTGAGATGATAATTTTTAAAATCTATTGAATTGAGCTGGGATTCATTATGTACTAATAAACATGGTTCTTCTGAAGCTACTTATCAAATCTAATCGGTAACTTAGATGAATTTTTTAAAAATCGTCCCAGATTGAGCTGAGATTACGTCTGTTCTGAGAAACACGGGAGTTCTGAAGCTACTGGTTCAATCTTAGCGCGATCTGAGATGGCGATTTTTTTAATCTTCTCAGATTCAGCTGAGTTTAATTCTGTACATGACATGGGAGTTCTGAAGATACTGGTTGAGTCTTAGCGCGATCTGAGATGGCGATTTTTTTAATCTTCTCATTTTGACCTGAGATTAATTCTGCAGTAAGAAACATGTGTGTTCTGAAGCTACTGGTTGAATCTAAGCGCGATCTGAGATGATGATTTTTAAAATCTATTGGATTGAGCTGGGATTCATTATGTACTAATAAACATGGTTGTTCTGAAGCTACTTATCAAATCTAATCGGTAACTTAGATGAATTTTTTAAAAATCGTCCCAGATTGAGCTGAGATTACGTCTGTTCTGAGAAACAAGGGAGTTCTGAAGCTACTGGTTCAATCTTAGCGCGATCTGAGATGGCGATTTTTTTTAATCTTCTCAGATTCAGCTGAGTTTAATTCTGTACATGACATGGGAGTTCTGAAGATACTGGTTAATCTTAGCGCGATCTGAGATGGCGATTTTTTTAATCTTCTCATTTTGACCTGAGATTAATTCTGCAGTAAGAAACATGTGTGTTCTGAAGCTACTGGTTGAATCTAAGCGCGATCTGAGATGATAATTTTGAAAATCTTTTCGGATTGAGCTGGGATTCATTATGTACTAATAAACAGGGTTGTTCTGAAGCTACTTATCAAATCTAATCGGTAACTTAGATGAATTTTTTTTAAATCTTCTCAGATTCAGCTGAGTTTAATTCTGTACATGACATGGGAGTTCTGAAGATTCTGGTTGAGTCTTAGCGCGATCTGAGATGGCGATTTTTGTAATCTTCTCCTTTTGACCCGAGATTAATTCTTCACTAAGGAATATGTGTGTTCTGAAGCTACTGGTTGAATCTAAGCGCGATCTGAGATGATCATTTTTTTAATCTTCACATTTTGAGCTGAGATTAATTCTGCACTGTGTGTGTTCTGAAGCTACTGGTTGAATCTAAGCGCGATCTGAGATGATAATTTTTTTAAATCTTCTCATTTTGACCCGAGATTAATTCTTCACTAAGGAACATGTGTGTTCTGAAGCTACTGGTTGAATCTAAGCGCGATCTGAGATGATCATTTTTTTAATCTTCCCATTTTGAGCTGAGATTAATTCTGCACTGTGTGTCTGAAGCTACTGGTTGAATCTAAGCGCGATCTGAGATGATAATTTTTGTTAAATCTTCTCAGATTGAACTGAATCTGAGATGATCATTTATTTTAATTGCTCAGATTGAGCTGAGATTAAATCTGTACTGAGAAATACGGGTGTTCTAAAGCTACTGGTTGAATCTTAGCGCGAGATGATAATTTTTTTTAAAACTTCTCAGCAGATCGCTTTTTAAATCTTTTCAGATTGAGCTGAGATTAATTCTGTACATGGCATGGGAGTTCTGAAGCTACTGCTTGAATGTTAGCGCGTTATGAGATGACGATTTTTTTAATCTTCTCATTTTGACCTGAGATTAATTCTGCAGTAAGAAACATGTGTGTTCTGAAGCTACTGATAGAATGTAAGCGCGATCTGAGATGATAATTTTAAAAATCATTTCGGATTGAGCTGGGATTCATTATGTACTAATAAACATGGTTGTTCTAAAGCTACTTATCAAATATAATCGGTAACTAAGATGAATTTTTTTTTAAACTTCTCAGATTGAGCTGAGATTACGTCTGTATTAAGAAACACGGGAGTTCTGAAGCTACTGGTTGAATCTTAGCGCGATCTGAGATGGCGATTGTTTTAATCTTCTCAATTTGACCCGAGATTAATTCTTCACTAAGGAACATGTGTGTTCTGAAGCTACTGGTTCAATCTAAGCACGATCTGGGATGGTAATTTTTTTAATCTTCCCATTTTGAATTGAGATTAATTCTGCACTGTGTGTGCTGAAGCTACTGGTTGAATCTAAGGGCGATCTGAGATGGCAATTTTTTTAATCTTCTCAATTTGACCCTGAGATTAATTCTGCAGCAAGAAACGTGTGTTCTGAAGCTACTGGTTGAATCTAAGCGCGATCTGAGATGATCAATTTTTTAAATCTTCTCATTTGACCCGAGATTAAATCTTTACTAAGGAACATGTGTGTTCTGAAGCTACTGGTTGAATCAAAGCGCGATCTGAGATGATCATTTTTTTAATCTTCCCATTTTGAGCTGAGATTAATTCTGCACTGTGTGTGTTCTGAAGCTACTGGTTGAATCTAAGCGCGATCTGAGATGATGATTTTTAAAATCTATTGGATTGAGCTGGGATTCATTATGTACTAATAAACATGGTTGTTCTGAAGCTACTTATCAAATCTAATCGGTAACTTAGATGAATTTTTTAAAAATCGTCCCAGATTGAGCTGAGATTACGTCTGTTCTGAGAAACACGGGAGTTCTGAAGCTACTGGTTCAATCTTAGCGCGATCTGAGATGGCGATTTTTTTTAATCTTCTCAGATTCAGCTGAGTTTAATTCTGTACATGACATGGGAGTTCTGAAGATACTGGTTGAGTCTTAGCGCGATCTGAGATGGCGATTTTTTTAATCTTCTCATTTTGACCTGAGATTAATTCTGCAGTAAGAAACATGTGTGTTCTGAAGCTACTGGTTGAATCTAAGCGCGATCTGAGATGATAATTTTGAAAATCTTTTCGGATTGAGCTGGGATTCATTATGTACTAATAAACAGGGTTGTTCTGAAGCTACTTATCAAATCTAATCGGTAACTTAGATGAATTTTTTTTAAATCTTCTCAGATTCAGCTGAGTTTAATTCTGTACATGACATGGAGTTCTGAAGATACTGGTTGAGTCTTAGCGCGATCTGAGATGGCGATTTTTGTAATCTTCTCCTTTTGACCCGAGATTAATTCTTCACTAAGGAATATGTGTGTTCTGAAGCTACTGGTTGAATCTAAGCGCGATCTGAGATGATCATTTTTTTAATCTTCACATTTTGAGCTGAGATTAATTCTGCACTGTGTGTGTTCTGAAGCTACTGGTTGAATCTAAGCGCGATCTGAGATGATAATTTTTTTAAATCTTCTCATTTTGACCCGAGATTAATTCTTCACTAAGGAACATGTGTGTTCTGAAGCTACTGGTTGAATCTAAGCGCGATCTGAGATGATCATTTTTTTAATCTTCCCATTTTGAGCTGAGATTAATTCTGCACTGTGTGTCTGAAGCTACTGGTTGAATCTAAGCGCGATCTGAGATGATAATTTTTGTTAAATCTTCTCAGATTGAACTGAATCTGAGATGATCATTTATTTTAATTGCTCAGATTGAGCTGAGATTAAATCTGTACTGAGAAATACGGGTGTTCTAAAGCTACTGGTTGAATCTTAGCGCGAGATGATAATTTTTTTTAAAACTTCTCAGCAGATCGCTTTTTAAATCTTTTCAGATTGAGCTGAGATTAATTCTGTACATGGCATGGGAGTTCTGAAGCTACTGCTTGAATGTTAGCGCGTTATGAGATGACGATTTTTTTAATCTTCTCATTTTGACCTGAGATTAATTCTGCAGTAAGAAACATGTGTGTTCTGAAGCTACTGATAGAATGTAAGCGCGATCTGAGATGATAATTTTAAAAATCATTTCGGATTGAGCTGGGATTCATTATGTACTAATAAACATGGTTGTTCTAAAGCTACTTATCAAATATAATCGGTAACTAAGATGAATTTTTTTTTAAACTTCTCAGATTGAGCTGAGATTACGTCTGTATTAAGAAACACGGGAGTTCTGAAGCTACTGGTTGAATCTTAGCGCGATCTGAGATGGCGATTGTTTTAATCTTCTCAATTTGACCTGAGATTAATTCTTCACTAAGGAACATGTGTGTTCTGAAGCTACTGGTTCAATCTAAGCGCGATCTGGGATGGTAATTTTTTAATCTTCCCATTTTGAATTGAGATTAATTCTGCACTGTGTGTGCTGAAGCTACTGGTTGAATCTAAGCGCGATCTGAGATGATAATTTTTTTTAGATGTTCTCAGATTCAGCTGGGATTCATTTTGTACTAATAAACATGGTTGTTCTGAAGCTACTGGTAAAATCTCAGCGGTATCTGAGTTTTTTTTAAATCTTCTCAGATTGAGCTGAGATTACGTCTGTACTAAAGAAACACGGGAGTTCTGAAGCTTTCACATGTGTGGTTTGAAGCTACTGGTTGAATCTTAGCGCGATCTGAGATGGCGATTTTTTTAATCTTCTCAATTTGACCTGAGATTAATTCTTTACTAACGAACATGTGTGTTCTGAAGCTACTGGTTGAATCTAAGCGCGATCTGAGATAATAATTTTTTAAAATCTTCTCATTTTGACCCGAGATTAATTCTTCACTAAGGAACATGTGTGTTCTGAAGCTACTGGTTGAATTTAAGCGCGATCTGAGATGATAATTTTTAAAATCTATTGGATTGAGCTGGGATTCATTATGTACTAATAAACATGGTTGTTCTGAAGCTACTTATCAAATCTAATCGGTAACTTAGATGAATTTTTTAAAAATCTTCTCAGATTGAGCTGAGATTACGTCTGTTCTGAGAAACACGGGAGTTCTGAAGCTACTGGTTCAATCTTAGCGCGATCTGAGATGGCGATTTTTTTAATCTTCTCAGATTCAACCGAGTTTAATTTAGTACATGACATGGGAGTTCTGAAGATACTGGTTGAGTCTTAGCGCGATCTGAGATGGCGATTTTTTAATCTTCTCATTTGACCTGAGATTAATTCTGCAGTAAGAAACATGTGTGTTCTGAAGCTACTGGTTGAATCTAAGCGCGATCTGAGATGATGATTTTTAAAATCTATTGGATTGAGCTGGGATTCATTATGTACTAATAAACATGGTTGTTCTGAAGCTACTTATCAAATCTAATCGGTAACTTAGATGAATTTTTTAAAAATCTTCTCAGATTGAGCTGAGATTACGTCTGTTCTGAGAAACACGGGAGTTCTGAAGCTACTGGTTCAATCTTAGCGCGATCTGAGATGGCGATTTTTTTTAATCTTCTCAGATTCAGCTGAGTTTAATTCTGTACATGACATGGGAGTTCTGAAGATACTGGTTAATCTTAGCGCGATCTGAGATGGCGATTTTTTTAATCTTCTCATTTTGACCTGAGATTAATTCTGCAGTAAGAAACATGTGTGTTCTGAGCTACTGGTTGAATCTAAGCGCGATCTGAGATGATAATTTTGAAAATCTTTTCGGATTGAGCTGGGATTCATTATGTACTAATAAACAGGGTTGTTCTGAAGCTACTTATCAAATCTAATCGGTAACTTAGATGAATTTTTTTTAAATCTTCTCAGATTCAGCTGAGTTTAATTCTGTACATGACATGGGAGTTCTGAAGATACTGGTTGAGTCTTAGCGCGATCTGAGATGGCGATTTTTGTAATCTTCTCCTTTTGACCCGAGATTAATTCTTCACTAAGGAATATGTGTGTTCTGAAGCTACTGGTTGAATCTAAGCGCGATCTGAGATGATAATTTTTTTAATCTTCCCATTTTGAGCTGAGATTAATTCTGCACTGTGTGTGTTCTGAAGCTACTGGTTGAATCTAAGCGCGATCTGAGATGATAATTTTTTAAATCTTCTCATTTTGACCCGAGATTAATTCTTCACTAAGGAACATGTGTGTTCTGAAGCTACTGGTTGAATCTAAGCGCGATCTGAGATGATCATTTTTTTAATCTTCCCATTTTGAGCTGAGATTAATTCTGCACTGTGTGTGTTCTGAAGCTACTGGTTGAATCTAAGCGCGATCTGAGATGATAATTTTTGTTAAATCTTCTCAGATTGAACTGAATCTGAGATGATCATTTATTTTAATTGCTCAGATTGAGCTGAGATTAAATCTGTACTGAGAAATACGGGTGTTCTAAAGCTACTGGTTGAATCTTAGCGCGAGATGATAATTTGTTTTAAAACTTCTCAGCAGATCGCTTTTTAAATCTTTTCAGATTGAGCTGAGATTAATTCTGTACATGGCATGGGAGTTCTGAAGCTACTGCTTGAATGTTAGCGCGATATGAGATGACGATTTTTTTAATCTTCTCATTTTGACCTGATATTAATTCTGCAGTAAGAAACATGTGTGTTCTGAAGCTACTGGTTGAATTTAAGCGCGATCTGAGATGATAATTTTTAAAATCTATTGGATTGAGCTGGGATTCATTATGTACTAATAAACATGGTTGTTCTAAAGCTACTTATCAAATATAATCGGTAACTGAGATGATTTTTTTTTAAATCTTCTCAGATTGAGCTGAGATTACGTCTGTACTAAGAAACACGGGAGTTCTGAAGCTACAGGTTGAATCTTAGCGCGATCTGAGATGGCGATGTTTTAATCTTCTCAATTTGACCCGAGATTAATTCTTCACTAAGGAACATGTGTGTTCTGAAGCTACTGGTTCAATCTAAGCACGATCTGGGATGGTAATTTTTTTAATCTTCCCATTTTGAATTGAGATTAATTCTGCACTGTGTGTGCTGAAGCTACTGGTTGAATCTTAGGGCGATCTGAGATGGCGATTTTTTTAATCTTCTCAATTTGACCTGAGATTAATTCTGCAGCAAGAAACGTGTGTTCTGAAGCTACTGGTTGAATCTAAGCGCGATCTGAGATGATAATTTTTTTAAATCTTCTCATTTTGACCCGAGATTAATTCTTCACTAAGGAACATGTCAGTTCTGAAGCTACTGGTTGAATCAAAGCGCGATCTGAGATGATCATTTTTTTAATCTTCCCATTTTGAGCTGAGATTAATTCTGCACTGTGTGTGTTCTGAAGCTACTGGTTGAATCTAAGCGCGATCTGAGATGATGATTTTTAAAATCTATTGGATTGAGCTGGGATTCATTATGTACTAATAAACATGGTTGTTCTGAAGCTACTTATCAAATCTAATCGGTAACTTAGATGAATTTTTTAAAAATCGTCCCAGATTGAGCTGAGATTACGTCTGTTCTGAGAAACACGGGAGTTCTGAAGCTACTGGTTCAATCTTAGCGCGATCTGAGATGGCGATTTTTTTTAATCTTCTCAGATTCAGCTGAGTTTAATTCTGTACATGACATGGGAGTTCTGAAGATACTGGTTGAGTCTTAGCGCGATCTGAGATGGCGATTTTTTTAATCTTCTCATTTTGACCTGAGATTAATTCTGCAGTAAGAAACATGTGTGTTCTGAAGCTACTGGTTGAATCTAAGCGCGATCTGAGATGATAATTTTGAAAATCTTTTCGGATTGAGCTGGGATTCATTATGTACTAATAAACAGGGTTGTTCTGAAGCTACTTATCAAATCTAATCGGTAACTTAGATGAATTTTTTTTAAATCTTCTCAGATTCAGCTGAGTTTAATTCTGTACATGACATGGGAGTTCTGAAGATACTGGTTGAGTCTTAGCGCGATCTGAGATGGCGATTTTTGTAATCTTCTCCTTTTGACCCGAGATTAATTCTTCACTAAGGAATATGTGTGTTCTGAAGCTACTGGTTGAATCTAAGCGCGATCTGAGATGATCATTTTTTTAATCTTCACATTTTGAGCTGAGATTAATTCTGCACTGTGTGTGTTCTGAAGCTACTGGTTGAATCTAAGCGCGATCTGAGATGATAATTTTTTTAAATCTTCTCATTTTGACCCGAGATTAATTCTTCACTAAGGAACATGTGTGTTCTGAAGCTACTGGTTGAATCTAAGCGCGATCTGAGATGATCATTTTTTTAATCTTCCCATTTTGAGCTGAGATTAATTCTGCACTGTGTGTCTGAAGCTACTGGTTGAATCTAAGCGCGATCTGAGATGATAATTTTTGTTAAATCTTCTCAGATTGAACTGAATCTGAGATGATCATTTATTTTAATTGCTCAGATTGAGCTGAGATTAAATCTGTACTGAGAAATACGGGTGTTCTAAAGCTACTGGTTGAATCTTAGCGCGAGATGATAATTTTTTTTAAAACTTCTCAGCAGATCGCTTTTTAAATCTTTTCAGATTGAGCTGAGATTAATTCTGTACATGGCATGGGAGTTCTGAAGCTACTGCTTGAATGTTAGCGCGTTATGAGATGACGATTTTTTTAATCTTCTCATTTTGACCTGAGATTAATTCTGCAGTAAGAAACATGTGTGTTCTGAAGCTACTGATAGAATGTAAGCGCGATCTGAGATGATAATTTTAAAAATCATTTCGGATTGAGCTGGGATTCATTATGTACTAATAAACATGGTTGTTCTAAAGCTACTTATCAAATATAATCGGTAACTAAGATGAATTTTTTTTTAAACTTCTCAGATTGAGCTGAGATTACGTCTGTATTAAGAAACACGGGAGTTCTGAAGCTACTGGTTGAATCTTAGCGCGATCTGAGATGGCGATTGTTTTAATCTTCTCAATTTGACCCGAGATTAATTCTTCACTAAGGAACATGTGTGTTCTGAAGCTACTGGTTCAATCTAAGCGCGATCTGGGATGGTAATTTTTTTAATCTTCCCATTTTGAATTGAGATTAATTCTGCACTGTGTGTGCTGAAGCTACTGGTTGAATCTAAGGGCGATCTGAGATGATAATTTTTTTTAGATGTTCTCAGATTCAGCTGGGATTAATTTTGTACTAATAAACATGGTTGTTCTGAAGCTACTGGTAAAATCTCAGCGGTATCGGAGTTTTTTTTAAATCTTCTCAGATTGAGCTGAGATTACGTCTGTACTAAAGAAACACGGGAGTTCTGAAGCTTTCACATGTGTGGTTTGAAGCTACTGGTTGAATCTTAGCGCGATCTGAGATGGCGATTTTTTTAATCTTCTCAATTTGACCTGAGATTAATTCTTTACTAACGAACATGCGTGTTCTGAAACTACTGGTTGAATCTAAGCGCGATCTGAGATAATAATTTTTTTAAATCTTCTCATTTTGACCCGAGATTAATTCTTCACTAAGGAACATGTGTGTTCTGAAGCTACTGGTTGAATCTAAGCGCGATCTGAGATGATGATTTTTAAAATCTATTGGATTGAGCTGGGATTCATTATGTACTAATAAACATGGTTGTTCTGAAGCTACTTATCAAATCTAATCGGTAACTTAGATGAATTTTTTAAAAATCGTCCCAGATTGAGCTGAGATTACGTCTGTTCTGAGAAACACGGGAGTTCTGAAGCTACTGGTTCAATCTTAGCGCGATCTGAGATGGCGATTTTTTTTAATCTTCTCAGATTCAGCTGAGTTTAATTCTGTACATGACATGGGAGTTCTGAAGATACTGGTTGAGTCTTAGCGCGATCTGAGATGGCGATTTTTTTAATCTTCTCATTTTGACCTGAGATTAATTCTGCAGTAAGAAACATGTGTGTTCTGAAGCTACTGGTTGAATCTAAGCGCGATCTGAGATGATGATTTTTAAAATCTATTGGATTGAGCTGGGATTCATTATGTACTAATAAACATGGTTGTTCTGAAGCTACTTATCAAATCTAATCGGTAACTTAGATGAATTTTTTAAAATCGTCCCAGATTGAGCTGAGATTACGTCTGTTCTGAGAAACAAGGGAGTTCTGAAGCTACTGGTTCAATCTTAGCGCGATCTGAGATGGCGATTTTTTTTAATCTTCTCAGATTCAGCTGAGTTTAATTCTGTACATGACATGGGAGTTCTGAAGATACTGGTTAATCTTAGCGCGATCTGAGATGGCGATTTTTTTAATCTTCTCATTTTGACCTGAGATTAATTCTGCAGTAAGAAACATGTGTGTTCTGAAGCTACTGGTTGAATCTAAGCGCGATCTGAGATGATAATTTTGAAAATCTTTTCGGATTGAGCTGGGATTCATTATGTACTAATAAACAGGGTTGTTCTGAAGCTACTTATCAAATCTAATCGGTAACTTAGATGAATTTTTTTTAAATCTTCTCAGATTCAGCTGAGTTTAATTCTGTACATGACATGGGAGTTCTGAAGATACTGGTTGAGTCTTAGCGCGATCTGAGATGGCGATTTTTGTAATCTTCTCCTTTTGACCCGAGATTAATTCTTCACTAAGGAATATGTGTGTTCTGAAGCTACTGGTTGAATCTAAGCGCGATCTGAGATGATCATTTTTTTAATCTTCACATTTTGAGCTGAGATTAATTCTGCACTGTGTGTGTTCTGAAGCTACTGGTTGAATCTAAGCGCGATCTGAGATGATAATTTTTTTAAATCTTCTCATTTTGACCCGAGATTAATTCTTCACTAAGGAACATGTGTGTTCTGAAGCTACTGGTTGAATCTAAGCGCGATCTGAGATGATCATTTTTTTAATCTTCCCATTTTGAGCTGAGATTAATTCTGCACTGTGTGTCTGAAGCTACTGGTTGAATCTAAGCGCGATCTGAGATGATAATTTTTGTTAAATCTTCTCAGATTGAACTGAATCTGAGATGATCATTTATTTTAATTGCTCAGATTGAGCTGAGATTAAATCTGTACTGAGAAATACGGGTGTTCTAAAGCTACTGGTTGAATCTTAGCGCGAGATGATAATTTTTTTTAAAACTTCTCAGCAGATCGCTTTTTAAATCTTTTCAGATTGAGCTGAGATTAATTCTGTACATGGCATGGGAGTTCTGAAGCTACTGCTTGAATGTTAGCGCGTTATGAGATGACGATTTTTTTAATCTTCTCATTTTGACCTGAGATTAATTCTGCAGTAAGAAACATGTGTGTTCTGAAGCTACTGATAGAATGTAAGCGCGATCTGAGATGATAATTTTAAAAATCATTTCGGATTGAGCTGGGATTCATTATGTACTAATAAACATGGTTGTTCTAAAGCTACTTATCAAATATAATCGGTAACTAAGATGAATTTTTTTTTAAACTTCTCAGATTGAGCTGAGATTACGTCTGTATTAAGAAACACGGGAGTTCTGAAGCTACTGGTTGAATCTTAGCGCGATCTGAGATGGCGATTGTTTTAATCTTCTCAATTTGACCCGAGATTAATTCTTCACTAAGGAACATGTGTGTTCTGAAGCTACTGGTTCAATCTAAGCACGATCTGGGATGGTAATTTTTTTAATCTTCCCATTTTGAATTGAGATTAATTCTGCACTGTGTGTGCTGAAGCTACTGGTTGAATCTAAGGGCGATCTGAGATGGCAATTTTTTTAATCTTCTCAATTTGACCCTGAGATTAATTCTGCAGCAAGAAACGTGTGTTCTGAAGCTACTGGTTGAATCTAAGCGCGATCTGAGATGATCAATTTTTTAAATCTTCTCATTTTGACCCGAGATTAAATCTTTACTAAGGAACATGTGTGTTCTGAAGCTACTGGTTGAATCAAAGCGCGATCTGAGATGATCATTTTTTTAATCTTCCCATTTTGAGCTGAGATTAATTCTGCACTGTGTGTGTTCTGAAGCTACTGGTTGAATCTAAGCGCGATCTGAGATGATGATTTTTAAAATCTATTGGATTGAGCTGGGATTCATTATGTACTAATAAACATGGTTGTTCTGAAGCTACTTATCAAATCTAATCGGTAACTTAGATGAATTTTTTAAAAATCGTCCCAGATTGAGCTGAGATTACGTCTGTTCTGAGAAACACGGGAGTTCTGAAGCTACTGGTTCAATCTTAGCGCGATCTGAGATGGCGATTTTTTTTAATCTTCTCAGATTCAGCTGAGTTTAATTCTGTACATGACATGGGAGTTCTGAAGATACTGGTTGAGTCTTAGCGCGATCTGAGATGGCGATTTTTTTAATCTTCTCATTTTGACCTGAGATTAATTCTGCAGTAAGAAACATGTGTGTTCTGAAGCTACTGGTTGAATCTAAGCGCGATCTGAGATGATAATTTTGAAAATCTTTTCGGATTGAGCTGGGATTCATTATGTACTAATAAACAGGGTTGTTCTGAAGCTACTTATCAAATCTAATCGGTAACTTAGATGAATTTTTTTTAAATCTTCTCAGATTCAGCTGAGTTTAATTCTGTACATGACATGGGAGTTCTGAAGATACTGGTTGAGTCTTAGCGCGATCTGAGATGGCGATTTTTGTAATCTTCTCCTTTTGACCCGAGATTAATTCTTCACTAAGGAATATGTGTGTTCTGAAGCTACTGGTTGAATCTAAGCGCGATCTGAGATGATCATTTTTTTAATCTTCACATTTTGAGCTGAGATTAATTCTGCACTGTGTGTGTTCTGAAGCTACTGGTTGAATCTAAGCGCGATCTGAGATGATAATTTTTTTAAATCTTCTCATTTTGACCCGAGATTAATTCTTCACTAAGGAACATGTGTGTTCTGAAGCTACTGGTTGAATCTAAGCGCGATCTGAGATGATCATTTTTTTAATCTTCCCATTTTGAGCTGAGATTAATTCTGCACTGTGTGTCTGAAGCTACTGGTTGAATCTAAGCGCGATCTGAGATGATAATTTTTGTTAAATCTTCTCAGATTGAACTGAATCTGAGATGATCATTTATTTTAATTGCTCAGATTGAGCTGAGATTAAATCTGTACTGAGAAATACGGGTGTTCTAAAGCTACTGGTTGAATCTTAGCGCGAGATGATAATTTTTTTTAAAACTTCTCAGCAGATCGCTTTTTAAATCTTTTCAGATTGAGCTGAGATTAATTCTGTACATGGCATGGGAGTTCTGAAGCTACTGCTTGAATGTTAGCGCGTTATGAGATGACGATTTTTTTAATCTTCTCATTTTGACCTGAGATTAATTCTGCAGTAAGAAACATGTGTGTTCTGAAGCTACTGATAGAATGTAAGCGCGATCTGAGATGATAATTTTAAAAATCATTTCGGATTGAGCTGGGATTCATTATGTACTAATAAACATGGTTGTTCTAAAGCTACTTATCAAATATAATCGGTAACTAAGATGAATTTTTTTTTAAACTTCTCAGATTGAGCTGAGATTACGTCTGTATTAAGAAACACGGGAGTTCTGAAGCTACTGGTTGAATCTTAGCGCGATCTGAGATGGCGATTGTTTTAATCTTCTCAATTTGACCCGAGATTAATTCTTCACTAAGGAACATGTGTGTTCTGAAGCTACTGGTTCAATCTAAGCGCGATCTGGGATGGTAATTTTTTTAATCTTCCCATTTTGAATTGAGATTAATTCTGCACTGTGTGTGCTGAAGCTACTGGTTGAATCTAAGGGCGATCTGAGATGATAATTTTTTTTAGATGTTCTCAGATTCAGCTGGGATTAATTTTGTACTAATAAACATGGTTGTTCTGAAGCTACTGGTAAAATCTCAGCGGTATCGGAGTTTTTTTTAAATCTTCTCAGATTGAGCTGAGATTACGTCTGTACTAAAGAAACACGGGAGTTCTGAAGCTTTCACATGTGTGGTTTGAAGCTACTGGTTGAATCTTAGCGCGATCTGAGATGGCGATTTTTTTAATCTTCTCAATTTGACCTGAGATTAATTCTTTACTAACGAACATGCGTGTTCTGAAACTACTGGTTGAATCTAAGCGCGATCTGAGATAATAATTTTTTTAAATCTTCTCATTTTGACCCGAGATTAATTCTTCACTAAGGAACATGTGTGTTCTGAAGCTACTGGTTGAATCTAAGCGCGATCTGAGATGATGATTTTTAAAATCTATTGGATTGAGCTGGGATTCATTATGTACTAATAAACATGGTTGTTCTGAAGCTACTTATCAAATCTAATCGGTAACTTAGATGAATTTTTTAAAAATCGTCCCAGATTGAGCTGAGATTACGTCTGTTCTGAGAAACACGGGAGTTCTGAAGCTACTGGTTCAATCTTAGCGCGATCTGAGATGGCGATTTTTTTTAATCTTCTCAGATTCAGCTGAGTTTAATTCTGTACATGACATGGGAGTTCTGAAGATACTGGTTGAGTCTTAGCGCGATCTGAGATGGCGATTTTTTTAATCTTCTCATTTTGACCTGAGATTAATTCTGCAGTAAGAAACATGTGTGTTCTGAAGCTACTGGTTGAATCTAAGCGCGATCTGAGATGATAATTTTGAAAATCTTTTCGGATTGAGCTGGGATTCATTATGTACTAATAAACAGGGTTGTTCTGAAGCTACTTATCAAATCTAATCGGTAACTTAGATGAATTTTTTTTAAATCTTCTCAGATTCAGCTGAGTTTAATTCTTTACATGACATGGGAGTTCTGAAGATACTGGTTGAGTCTTAGCGCGATCTGAGATGGCGATTTTTGTAATCTTCTCCTTTTGACCCGAGATTAATTCTTCACTAAGGAATATGTGTGTTCTGAAGCTACTGGTTGAATCTAAGCGCGATCTGAGATGATCATTTTTTTAATCTTCACATTTTGAACTGAGATTAATTCTGCACTGTGTGTGTTCTGAAGCTACTGGTTGAATCTAAGCGCGATCTGAGATGATAATTTTTTTAAATCTTCTCATTTTGACCCGAGATTAATTCTTCACTAAGGAACATGTGTGTTCTGAAGCTACTGGTTGAATCTAAGCGCGATCTGAGATGATCATTTTTTTAATCTTCCCATTTTGAGCTGAGATTAATTCTGCACTGTGTGTCTGAAGCTACTGGTTGAATCTAAGCGCGATCTGAGATGATAATTTTTGTTAAATCTTCTCAGATTGAACTGAATCTGAGATGATCATTTATTTTAATTGCTCAGATTGAGCTGAGATTAAATCTGTACTGAGAAATACGGGTGTTCTAAAGCTACTGGTTGAATCTTAGCGCGAGATGATAATTTTTTTAAAAACTTCTCAGCAGATCGCTTTTTAAATCTTTTCAGATTGAGCTGAGATTAATTCTGTACATGGCATGGGAGTTCTGAAGCTACTGCTTGAATGTTAGCGCGTTATGAGATGACGATTTTTTTAATCTTCTCATTTTGACCTGAGATTAATTCTGCAGTAAGAAACATGTGTGTTCTGAAGCTACTGATAGAATGTAAGCGCGATCTGAGATGATAATTTTTAAAATCATTTCGGATTGAGCTGGGATTCATTATGTACTAATAAACATGGTTGTTCTAAAGCTACTTATCAAATATAATCGGTAACTAAGATGAATTTTTTTTAAACTTCTCAGATTGAGCTGAGATTACGTCTGTATTAAGAAACACGGGAGTTCTGAAGCTACTGGTTGAATCTTAGCGCGATCTGAGATGGCGATTGTTTTAATCTTCTCAATTTGACCCGAGATTAATTCTTCACTAAGGAACATGTGTGTTCTGAAGCTACTGGTTCAATCTAAGCGCGATCTGGGATGGTAATTTTTTTAATCTTCCCATTTTGAATTGAGATTAATTCTGCACTGTGTGTGCTGAAGCTACTGGTTGAATCTAAGGGCGATCTGAGATGATAATTTTTTTTAGATGTTCTCAGATTCAGCTGGGATTAATTTTGTACTAATAAACATGGTTGTTCTGAAGCTACTGGTAAAATCTCAGCGGTATCGGAGTTTTTTTTAAATCTTCTCAGATTGAGCTGAGATTACGTCTGTACTAAAGAAACACGGGAGTTCTGAAGCTTTCACATGTGTGGTTTGAAGCTACTGGTTGAATCTTAGCGCGATCTGAGATGGCGATTTTTTTAATCTTCTCAATTTGACCTGAGATTAATTCTTTACTAACGAACATGCGTGTTCTGAAACTACTGGTTGAATTTAAGCGCGATCTGAGATGATAATTTTTAAAATCTATTGGATTGAGCTGGGATTCATTATGTACTAATAAACATGGTTCTTCTGAAGCTACTTATCAAATCTAATCGGTAACTAAGATGATTTTTTTTTAAATCTTCTCAGATTGAGCTGAGATTACGTCTGTACTTAGAAACACGGGAGTTCTGAAGCTACTGGTTGAGTCTTAGCGCGATCTGAGATGGCGATTTTTTTAATCTTCTCAATTTGACCTGAGATTAATTCTGCAGTAAGGAACATGTGTGTTCTGAAGCTACTGGTTGAATCTAATCGCGATCTGAGATGATCTTTTTTTTCATCTTTCCATTTTGAGCTGAAATTAATTCTGCACTGTGTGTGTTCTGAAGCTACTGGTTGAATCTAAGCGCGATCTGAGATGATAATTTTTTTAATCTTCCCATTTTGAGCTGAGATTAATTCTGCACTGTGTGTGTTCTGAAGCTACTGGTTGAATCTAAGCGCTATCTGAGATGATGATTTTTAAAATCTATTGGATTGAGCTGGGATTCATTATGTACTAATAAACATGGTTGTTCTGAAGCTACTTATCAAATCTAATCGGTAACTTAGATGAATTTTTTAAAAATCGTCCCAGATTGAGCTGAGATTACGTCTGTTCTGAGAAACACGGGAGTTCTGAAGCTACTGGTTCAATCTTAGCGCGATCTGAGATGGCGATTTTTTTTAATCTTCTCAGATTCAGCTGAGTTTAATTCTGTACATGACATGGGAGTTCTGAAGATACTGGTTGAGTCTTAGCGCGATCTGAGATGGCGATTTTTTTAATCTTCTCATTTTGACCTGAGATTAATTCTGCAGTAAGAAACATGTGTGTTCTGAAGCTACTGGTTGAATCTAAGCGCGATCTGAGATGATAATTTTGAAAATCTTTTCGGATTGAGCTGGGATTCATTATGTACTAATAAACAGGGTTGTTCTGAAGCTACTTATCAAATCTAATCGGTAACTTAGATGAATTTTTTTTAAATCTTCTCAGATTCAGCTGAGTTTAATTCTGTACATGACATGGGAGTTCTGAAGATACTGGTTGAGTCTTAGCGCGATCTGAGATGGCGATTTTTGTAATCTTCTCCTTTTGACCCGAGATTAATTCTTCACTAAGGAATATGTGTGTTCTGAAGCTACTGGTTGAATCTAAGCGCGATCTGAGATGATCATTTTTTTAATCTTCACATTTTGAACTGAGATTAATTCTGCACTGTGTGTCTGAAGCTACTGGTTGAATCTAAGCGCGATCTGAGATGATAATTTTTGTTAAATCTTCTCAGATTGAACTGAATCTGAGATGATCATTTATTTTAATTGCTCAGATTGAGCTGAGATTAAATCTGTACTGAGAAATACGGGTGTTCTAAAGCTACTGGTTGAATCTTAGCGCGAGATGATAATTTTTTTTAAAACTTCTCAGCAGATCGCTTTTTAAATCTTTTCAGATTGAGCTGAGATTAATTCTGTACATGGCATGGGAGTTCTGAAGCTACTGCTTGAATGTTAGCGCGTTATGAGATGACGATTTTTTTAATCTTCTCATTTTGACCTGAGATTAATTCTGCAGTAAGAAACATGTGTGTTCTGAAGCTACTGATAGAATGTAAGCGCGATCTGAGATGATAATTTTTAAAATCATTTCGGATTGAGCTGGGATTCATTATGTACTAATAAACATGGTTGTTCTAAAGCTACTTATCAAATATAATCGGTAACTAAGATGAATTTTTTTTTAAACTTCTCAGATTGAGCTGAGATTACGTCTGTATTAAGAAACACGGGAGTTCTGAAGCTACTGGTTGAATTTAAGCGCGATCTGAGATGATAATTTTTAAAATCTATTGAATTGAGCTGGGATTCATTATGTACTAATAAACATGGTTCTTCTGAAGCTACTTATCAAATCTAATCGGTTACTAAGATGATTTTTTTTTAAATCTTCTTAGATTGAGCTGAGATTACGTCTGTACTTAGAAACACGGGAGTTCTGAAGCTACTGGTTGAATCTTAGCGCGCTCTAAGATGGTGATCTTTTTAATGTTCTCGGTTTGACCTGAGATTACCTCTGCAATAAGGAACATGTGTGTTCTGAAGCTACTGGTTGAATCTAAGCGCGATCTGAGATGATCTTTTTTTTCATCTTTCCATCTTGAGCTGAAATTAATTCTGCACTGTGTGTGTTCTGAAGCTACTGGTTGAATCTAAGCGCGATCTGAGATGATAATTGTTTTTAAATCTTCTCAGATTCAGCTGAGATTAATTATGTACTAAGGAACATGGGTGTTCCGAAGCTACGTGTCAAATCTCAGCGGTATCTGAGATGATACTGGTTGAGTCTTAGCGCGATCTGAGATGGCGATTTTTTTAATCTTCTCAATTTGACCTGAGATTATTTCATTACTAACGAACATGTGTGTTGTGAAGCTACTGGTTGAATCTAAGCGTGATCTAAGATGATAATTGTTTTAAATCTTCTCATTTTGACCCGAGATTAATTCTTCACTAAGGAACATGTGTGTTCTGAAGCTACTGGTTGAATCTAAGCACGATCTGAGATGATCATTTTTTTAATCTTCCCATTTTGAGCTGAGATTAATTCTGCACTGTGTGTGTTCTGAAGCTACTGGTTGAATCTAAGCGCGATCTGAGATGATAATTTTTTTAGATGTTCTCAGATTCAGCTGGGATTAATTTTGTACTAAGAAACATGGGTGGTCTGAAGCTACTGGTTCAATCTTAGCCGCGATCTGAGATGGCGATTTTTTTAAATCTTCTCAGATTCAACCGAGTTTAATTTAGTACTAAGGAACATGGTTGTTCTGAAGCTACTTATAAAATCTCAGTGGTATCTAAGATGTTTTTTAAACAAATCTTCTCAGATTGAGCTGAGATTAATTCTTCACTAAGAAACATGGGTGTTCTGAAGCTACTGGTTGAATCTAAGCGCGATCTGAGATGATAATTTTTTTTAGATGTTCTCAGATTCCAGCTGGGATTAATTTTGTACTAATAAACATCGTTGTTCTGAAGCTACTGGTAAAATCTCAGCGGTATCGGAGTTTTTTTTAAATCTTCTCAGATTGAGCTGAGATTACGTCTGTACTAAAGAAACACGGGAGTTCTGAAGCTTTCACATGTGTGGTTTGAAGCTACTGGTTGAATCTTAGCGCGATCTGAGATGGCGATTTTTTTAATCTTCTCAATTTGACCTGAGATTAATTCTTACCTAACGAACATGCGTGTTCTGAAGCTACTGGTTGAATCTAAGCGCGATCTGAGATAATAATTTTTTTAAATCTTCTCATTTTGACCCGAGATTAATTCTTCACTAAGGAACATGTGTGTTCTGAAGCTACTGGTTGAATTTAAGCGCGATCTGAGATGATAATTTTTAAAATCTATTGGATTGAGCTGGGATTCATTATGTACTAATAAACATGGTTCTTCTGAAGCTACTTATCAAATCTAATCGGTAACTAAGATGATTTTTTTTTAAATGTTCTCAAATTGAGCTGAAATTACGTCTGTACTAAGAAACACGGGAGTTCTGAAGCAACTGGTTTGAATCTTAGCGCGATCTGAGATGGTGATTTTTCTAATCGTCTCATTTTGACCTGAGATTAATTCTGCAGTAAGGAACATGTGTGTTCTGAAGCTACTGGTTGAATCTTAGCGCAATCTGAGATGGCGATTTTTTTAATCGTCTCAATTTGACCTGAGAATAATTCTGCAGTAAGGAACATGTGTGTTCTGAAGCTACTGGTTGAATCTAAGCGCGATCTGAGATGATACTTTTTTTTAAATCTTCTCAGATTCAGCTGAGATTAATTATGTACTAAGGAACATGGGTGTTCCGAAGCTACATGTCAAATCTTAGCGCGATCTGAGATGATCATTTATTTTAATTGCTCAGATTGAGCTGAGATTAAATCTGTACTGAGAAATACGGGTGTTCTAAAGCTACTGGTTGAATCTTAGCGCGATCTGAGATGATAATTTTTTTAAATCTTCTCAATTTGACCCTGAGATTAATTCTGCAGTAAGGAACATGTGTGTTCTGAAGCTACTGGTTGAATCTAAGCGCGATCTGAGATGATAATTTTTTAAATCTTTTCGGATTGAGCTGGGATTCATTTTGTACTAATAAACATGGTTGTTCTGAAGCTACTGGTCAAATCAAATCGGTAACTAAGATGATTTTTTTTTAAATCTTCTCAGATTGAGCTGAGATTACGTCTGTACTTAGGAAACACGGGAGTTCTGAAGCTACTGGTTGAGTCTTAGCGCGATCTGAGATGGCGATTTTTTTAATCTTCTCAATTTGACCTGAGATTAATTCTTTACTAACGAACATGTGTGTTGTGAAGCTACTGGTTGAATCTAAGCGTGATCTAAGATAATAATTGTTTTAAATCTTCTCATTTTTTTTTAAATGTTCTCAATTTGACCTGAGATTAATTCTGCAGTAAGAAACATGTGTGTTCTGAAGCTACTGGTTGAATCTAAGCGCGATCTGAGATGATAATTTTTAAAATCTTTTCGGATTGAGCTGGGATTCATTTTGTACTAATAAACATGGTTGTTCTGAAGTTACTGGTAAAATCTAATCGGTAACTAAGATGATTTGTTTTTAAATCTTCTCAGATTGAGCCGAGATAACGTCTGTACTAAGAAACACGGGAGGTCTGAAGCTACTGGTTGAATCTTAGCGCGATCTGAGATAGCGATTTTTTTAATCGTCTCAATTTGACCTGAGATTAATTCTGCAGTAAGGAACATGTGTGTTCTGAAGCTACTGGTTGAATCTAAGCGCGATCTGAGATAATAATTTTTTTTAAATCTTCTCATTTTGACCCGAGATTAATTCTTCATTAAGGAACATGTGTGTTCTGAAGCTACTGGTTGAATTTAAGCGCGATCTGAGATGATAATTTTTAAAATCTATTGAATTGAGCTGGGATTCATTATGTACTAATAAACATGGTTCTTCTGAAGCTACTTATCAAATCTAATCGGTTACTAAGATGATTTTTTTTAAATCTTCTTAGATTGAGCTGAGATTACGTCTGTACTTAGAAACACGGGAGTTCTGAAGCTACTGGTTGAGTCTTAGCGCGATCTGAGATGGCGATTTTTTTAATCTTCTCAATTTGACCTGAGATTAATTCTGCAGTAAGGAACATGTGTGTTCTGAAGCTACTGGTTGAATCTAATCGCGATCTGAGATGATCTTTTTTTTCATCTTCCCTGTTTGAGCTGAGATTACGTCTGTACTGTGTGTGTTCTGAAGCTACTGGTTGAATCTAAGCGCGATCTGAGATGATAATTTTTTTAAATGTTCTCAGATTCAGCTGAGATTAATTATGTACTAAGGAACATGGGTGTTCCGAAGCTACGTGTCAAATCTCAGCGGTATCTGAGATGATCATTTTTTTAATTGCTCAGATCGAGCTGAGATTAATTCTGTAATAAAACATACGGGTGTTCTAAAGCTACTGCTTGAATGTGATCGCGCGATATGAGATAATAACTTTTTTAAATCTTCTCATTTTGACCCGAGATTAATTCTTCACTAAGGAACATGTGTGTTCTGAAGCTACTGGTTGAATTTAAGCGCGATCTGACATGATAATTTTTAAAATCTATTGGATTGAACTGGAATTCATTATGTACTAATAAACATGGTTGTTCTGAAGCTACTTATCAAATCTAATCGGTAACTAAGATGATTTTTTTTTAAATGTTCTCAAATTGAGCTGAAATTACGTCTGTACTAAGAAACACGGGAGTTCTGAAGCAACTGGTTTGAATCTTAGCGCGATCTGAGATGGTGATTTTTCTAATCGTCTCATTTTGACCTGAGATTAATTCTGCAGTAAGGAACATGTGTGTTCTGAAGCTACTGGTTGAATCTTAGCGCAATCTGAGATGGCGATTTTTTTAATCGTCTCAATTTGACCTGAGAATAATTCTGCAGTAAGGAACATGTGTGTTCTGAAGCTACTGGTGGAATCTAAGCGCGATCTGAGATAATAATTTTTTTAAATCTTCTAAGATTCAGCTGAGATTAATTATGTACTAAGGAACATGGGTGTTCCGAAGCTACATGTCAAATCTTAGCGCGATCTGAGATGATCATTTATTTTAATTGCTCAGATTGAGCTGAGATTAAATCTGTACTGAGAAATACGGGTGTTCTAAAGCTACTGGTTGAATCTAAGCGCGATCTGAGATAATAATTTTTTTAAATCTTCTCAATTTGACCCTGAGATTAATTCTGCAGTAAGAAACATGTGTGTTCTGAAGCTACTGGTTGAATCTAAGCGCGATCTGAGATGATAATTTTTAAAATCTTTTCGGATTGAGCTGGGATTCATTTTGTACTAATAAACAAGGTTGTTCTGAAGTTACTGGTAAAATCTAATTGGTAACTAAGATGATTTTTTTTTAAATCTTCTCAGATTGAGCTGAGATTACGTCTGTTCTTAGGAAACACGGGAGTTCTGAAGCTACTGGTTGAGTCTTAGCGCGATCTGAGATGGCGATTTTTTTAATCTTCTCAATTTGACCTGAGATTATTTCATTACTAACGAACATGTGTGTTGTGAAGCTACTGGTTGAATCTAAGCGTGATCTAAGATAATAATTGTTTTAAATCTTCTCATTTTTTTTTAAATGTTCTCAATTTGACCTGAGATTAATTCTGCAGTAAGAAACATGTGTGTTCTGAAGCTACTGGTTGAATCTAAGCGCGATCTGAGATGATAATTTTTAAAATCTTTTCGGATTGAGCTGGGATTCATTTTGTACTAATAAACATGGTTGTTCTGAAGTTACTGGTAAAATCTAATCGGTAACTAAGATGATTTGTTTTTAAATCTTCTCAGATTGAGCCGAGATAACGTCTGTACTAAGAAACACGGGAGGTCTGAAGCTACTGGTTGAATCTTAGCGCGATCTGAGATAGCGATTTTTTTAATCGTCTCAATTTGACCTGAGATTAATTCTGCAGTAAGGAACATGTGTGTTCTGAAGCTACTGGTTGAATCTAAGCGCGATCTGAGATAATAATTTTTTTTAATCTTCTCATTTTGACCCGAGATTAATTCTTCATTAAGGAACATGTGTGTTCTGAAGCTACTGGTTGAATTTAAGCGCGATCTGAGATGATAATTTTTAAAATCTATTGAATTGAGCTGGGATTCATTATGTACTAATAAACATGGATCTTCTGAAGCTACTTATCAAATCTAATCGGTTACTAAGATGATTTTTTTTAAATCTTCTTAGATTGAGCTGAGATTACGTCTGTACTTAGAAACACGGGAGTTCTGAAGCTACTGGTTGAGTCTTAGCGCGATCTGAGATGGCGATTTTTTTAATCTTCTCAATTTGACCTGAGATTAATTCTGCAGTAAGGAACATGTGTGTTCTGAAGCTACTGGTTGAATCTAATCGCGATCTGAGATGATCTTTTTTTTCATCTTCCCTGTTTGAGCTGAGATTACGTCTGTACTGTGTGTGTTCTGAAGCTACTGGTTGAATCTAAGCGCGATCTGAGATGATAATTTTTTTAAATGTTCTCAGATTCAGCTGAGATTAATTATGTACTAAGGAACATGGGTGTTCCGAAGCTACGTGTCAAATCTCAGCGGTATCTGAGATGATCATTTTTTTAATTGCTCAGATCGAGCTGAGATTAATTCTGTAATAAAACATACGGGTGTTCTAAAGCTACTGCTTGAATGTGATCGCGCGATATGAGATAATAACTTTTTTAAATCTTCTCATTTTGACCCGAGATTAATTCTTCACTAAGGAACATGTGTGTTCTGAAGCTACTGGTTGAATTTAAGCGCGATCTGACATGATAATTTTTAAAATCTATTGGATTGAGCTGGAATTCATTATGTACTAATAAACATGGTTGTTCTGAAGCTACTTATCAAATCTAATCGGTAACTTAGATGAATTTTTCAAAAATCTTCTCAGATTGAGCTGAGATTACGTCTGTACTTAGGAAACACGGGAGTTCTGAAGCTACTGGTTGAGTCTTAGCGCGATATGAGATGGCGATTTTTTTAATCTTCTCAATTTGACCTGAGATTATTTCATTACTAACGAACATGTGTGTTGTGAAGCTACTGGTTGAATCTAAGCGTGATCTAAGATAATCATTGTTTTAAATCTTCTCAGATTCAGCTGAGATTAATTATGTACTAAGGAACATTTTTTAACTTTTTTGACTTTTTAAAAAACTTCTCAGAATGAGCTGAGATAACGTCTGTACTAAGAAACACGGGAGTTCTGAAGCTACTGGTTGAATCTTAGCGCGATCTGAGATGGCGATTTTTTTAATCGTCTCAATTTGACCTGAGATTAATTCTGCAGTAAGGAACAAGTGTGTTCTGAAGCTACTGGTTGAATCTAAACACGATCTGAGATGGCGATTTTTTTAAATGTTCTCAGATTCAGCTGGGATTCATTTTGTACTAATAAACATGGTTGTTCTGAAGCTACTGGTAAAATCTAATCGGTAACTAAGATGAATTTTTTAAAATCTTCTCAGATTGAGCTGAGATTACGTCTGTACTAAGAAACACGGGAGTTCTGA
This sequence comes from Asterias rubens, assembly GCF_902459465.1. Taxonomy (NCBI): domain Eukaryota; kingdom Metazoa; phylum Echinodermata; class Asteroidea; order Forcipulatida; family Asteriidae; genus Asterias; species Asterias rubens. Next base: position 9,520,305 of record NC_047065.1, read on the forward strand.
AGCTACTGGTTGAATCTAAGCGCGATCTGAGATGATAATTTTAAAAATCTTTTCGGATTGAGCTGGGATTCATTTTGTACTAATAAACATGGTTGTTCTGAAGTTACTGGTAAAATCTAATCGGTAACTAAGATGATTTTCTTTTAAATCTTATCAGATTGAGCCGAGATAACGTCTGTACTTCAGAACAACCATGTTTATTAGTACAAAATGAATCCCAGCTCAATCTGAAAAGATTTAAAAAGTGATCATCTCAGATCGCGCTAAGATTCAAACCAGTTGCTTCAGAACTCCCGTGTTTCTTAGTACAGACATAATTTCAGCTCAATCTGAGAACATTTAAAAAAAATTCATCTTAGTTACCGATTAGATTCTACCAGTAGCTTCAGAACACACATGTTCCTTACTGCAGAATTAATCTCAGGTCAAATTGAGAAGATTAAAAAAATCGCCATCTCAGATCGCGCTAAGATTCAACCAGTAGCTTCAGAACTCCCGTGTTTCTTAGTACAGACGTAATCTCAGCTCAATCTGAGAACATTTAAAAAAATCCATCTTAGTTACCGATTAGATTCAACCAGTAGCTTCAGAACACCCATGTTTCTTAGTGAAAAATTAATCTCAGCTCAATCTGAGAAGATTAAAAAAATTATCATCTCAGATCGCGCTTAGATTCAACCAGTAGCTTCAGAACACACACAGTGCAGAATGTTCCTTAGTACAAAATTAATCTCAGCTGAATGTGAGAAGATTAAAAAAAATTATAATCTCAGACCGCGCTTAGATTCAACCAGTAGCTTCAAAACACACATGTTCCTTACTGCAGAATTAATCACAGGTCAAAATGAGACGATTAGAAAAATCGCCATCTCAGATCGCGCTAAGATTCAACCAGTAGCTTCAGACCTCCCGTGTTTCTTAGTACAGACGTGATCTCGGCTCAATCTGAGAACATTTAAAAAAATTATCATCTCAGATCGCGCTTAGATTCAACCAGTAGCTTCAGAACTCCCGTGTTTCTTAGTACAGACGTAATCTCAGCTCAATCTGAGAAGATTTTAAAAAATTCATCTTAGTTTACCGATCAGATTTGATAAGTAGCTTCAGAACAACCATGTTTATTAGTACAAAATGAATCCCAGCTCAATCTGAAAAGATTTAAAAAGTGATCATCTCAGATCGCGCTAAGATTCAACCAGTAGCTTCAAACCACACATGTTCCTTAGTACAAAATTAATCTCAGCTGAATCTGAGAACATTTAAAAAATTATCATCTCAGCGTGCGCCTAGATTCAACCAGTAGCTTCAGAATACACATGTTCCTTAGTACAGAATTAATCTCAGGTCAAATTGAGAAGATTAAAAAAATCGCCATCTCAGATCGCGCTAAGATTCAACCAGTAGCTTCAGAACACACATGTTCCTTACTGCAGAATTAATCTCAGGTCAAATTGAGAAGATTAAAAAAAATTATCATCTCAGATCGCGCTAAGATTCAAACCAGTTGCTTCAGAACTCCCGTGTTTCTTAGTACAGACGTAATTTCAGCTCAATCTGAGAACATTTAAAAAAAATTCATCTTAGTTACCGATTAGATTTTACCAGTAGCTTCAGAACAACCATGTTTATTAGTACAAAATGAATCCCAGCTGAATCTGAGAACATTTAAAAATATCGCCATCTCAGATCGCGCTAAGATTCAACCAGTAGCTTCAGAACTCCCGTGTTTCTTAGTACAGACGTAATCTCAGCTCAATCTGAGAAGATTTTAAAAAATTCATCTTAGTTACCGATTAGATTTGATAAGTAGCTTCAGAACAACCATGTTTATTAGTACAAAATGAATCCCAGCTCAATCTGAAAAGATTTAAAAAGTGATCATCTCAGATCGCGCTAAGATTCAACCAGTAGCTTCAAACCACACATGTTCCTTAGTACAAAATTAATCTCAGCTGAATCTGTAAACATTTAAAAAAATTATCATCTCAGTAGCTTCAGAACACACATGTTCCTTACTGCAGAATTAATCTCAGGTCAAATTGAGACGATTAAAAAAATCGCCATCTCAGATCGCGCTAAGATTCAACCAGTAGCTTCAGACCTCCCGTGTTTCTTAGTACAGACGTGATCTCGGCTCAATCTGAGAAGATTTTAAAAAAAAAATCATCTTAGTTACCGATTAGATTTTACCAGTAACTTCAGAACAACCATGTTTATTAGTACAAAATGAATCCCAGCTCAATCTGAAAAGATTTAAAAAGTGATCATCTCAGATCGCGCTAAGATTCAACCAGTAGCTTCAGACCTCCCGTGTTTCTTAGTACAGACGTGATCTCGGCTCAATCTGAGAAGATTTTAAAAAAAAAATCATCTTAGTTACCGATTAGATTTTACCAGTAACTTCAGAACAACCATGTTTATTAGTACAAAATGAATCCCAGCTCAATCTGAAAAGATTTAAAAAGTGATCATCTCAGATCGCGCTAAGATTCAACCAGTAGCTTCAAACCACACATGTTCCTTAGTACAAAATTAATCTCAGCTGAATCTGTAAACATTTAAAAAAATTATCATCTCAGATCGCGCTTAGATTCAACCAGTAGCTTCAGAACACACATGTTCCTTACTGCAGAATTAATCTCAGGTCAAATTGAGAAGATTAAAAAAATCGCCATCTCAGATCGCGCCAAGATTCAACCAGTAGCTTCAGAACTCCCGTGTTTCTTAGTACAGACGTTATCTCAGCTCATTCTGAGAAGTTTTTTAAAAATTCATCTTAGTTACCGATTAGATTTTACCAGTAGCTTCAGAACAACCATGTTTATTAGTACAAAATGAATCCCAGCTGAATCTGAGAACATTTAAAAATATCGCCATCTCAGATCGCGCTAAGATTCAACCAGTAGCTTCAGAACTCCCGTGTTTCTTAGTACAGACGTAATCTCAGCTCAATCTGAGAACATTTTAAAAAATTCATCTTAGTTACCGATTAGATTTGATAAGTAGCTTCAGAACAACCATGTTTATTAGTACAAAATGAATCCCAGCTCAATCTGAAAAGATTTAAAAAATTATCATCTCAGATCGCGCTTAGATTCAACCAGTAGCTTCAGAACTCCCGTGTTTCTTAGTACAGACGTAATCTCAGCTCAATCTGAGAACATTTTAAAAAAATCCATCTTAGTTACCGATTAGATTCAACCAGTAGCTTCAGAACACCCATGTTTCTTAGTGAAAAATTAACCTCAGCTCAATCTGAGAAGATTAAAAAAATTATCATCTCAGATCGCGCTTAGATTCAACCAGTAGCTTCAGAACACACACAGTGCAGAATGTTCCTTAGTACAAAATTAATCTCAGCTGAATCTGAGAAGATTAAAAAAAATTATAATCTCAGATCGCGCTTAGATTCTACCAGTAGCTTCAGAACACACATGTTCCTTACTGCAGAATTAATCTCAGGTCAAATTGAGAAGATTAAAAAAATCGCCATCTCAGATCGCGCTAAGATTCAACCAGTAGCTTCAGAACTCCCGTGTTTCTTAGTACAGACGTAATCTCAGCTCAATCTGAGAACATTTAAAAAATATCCATCTTAGTTACCGATTAGATTCAACCAGTAGCTTCAGAACACCCATGTTTCTTAGTGAAAAATTAATCTCAGCTCAATCTGAGAAGATTAAAAAAATTATCATCTCAGATCGCGCTTAGATTCAACCAGTAGCTTCAGAACACACACAGTGCAGAATGTTCCTTAGTACAAAATGAATCTCAGCTGAATCTGAGAAGATTAAAAAAATTATAATCTCAGACCGCGCTTAGATTCAACCAGTAGCTTCAAAACACACATGTTCCTTACTGCAGAATTAATCACAGGTCAAAATGAGACGATTAGAAAAATCGCCATCTCAGATCGCGCTAAGATTCAACCAGTAGCTTCAGACCTCCCGTGTTTCTTAGTACAGACGTGATCTCGGCTCAATCTGAGAACATTTAAAAAAATTATCATCTCAGATCGCGCTTAGATTCAACCAGTAGCTTCAGAACTCCCGTGTTTCTTAGTACAGACGTAATCTCAGCTCAATCTGAGAAGATTTTAAAAAATTCATCTTAGGTACCGATCAGATTTGATAAGTAGCTTCAGAACAACCATGTTTATTAGTACAAAATGAATCCCAGCTCAATCTGAAAAGATTTAAAAAGTGATCATCTCAGATCGCGCTAAGATTCAACCAGTAGCTTCAAACCACACATGTTCCTTAGTACAAAATTAATCTCAGCTGAATCTGTAAACATTTAAAAAAATTATCATCTCAGATCGCGCTTAGATTCAACCAGTAGCTTCAGAATACACATGTTCCTTACTGCAGAATTAATCTCAGGTCAAATTGAGAAGATTAAAAAAATCGCCATCTCAAATCGCGCCAAGATTCAACCAGTAGCTTCAGAACACACATGTTCCTTACTGCAGAATTAATCTCAGGTCAAAATGAGACGATTAGAAAAATCACCATCTCAGATCGCGCTAAGATTCAAACCAGTTGCTTCAGAACTCCCGTGTTTCTTAGTACAGACTTAATTTCAGCTCAATCTGAGAACATTTAAAACAAATTCATCTTAGTTACCGATTAGATTTTACCAGTAGCTTCAGAACAACCATGTTTATTAGTACAAAATGAATCCCAGCTGAATCTGAGAACATTTAAAAATATCGCCATCTCAGATCGCGCTAAGATTCAACCAGTAGCTTCAGAACTCCCGTGTTTCTTAGTACAGACGTAATCTCAGCTCAATCTGAGAACATTTTAAAAAATTCATCTTAGTTACCGATTAGATTTGATAAGTAGCTTCAGAACAACCATGTTTATTAGTACAAAATGAATCCCAGCTCAATCTGAAAAGATTTAAAAAGTGATCATCTCAGATCGCGCTAAGATTCAACCAGTAGCTTCAAACCACACATATTCCTTAGTACAAAATAATCTCAGCTGAATCTGAGAACATTAAAAAGAATTATCATCTCAGTTCGCGCTTAGATTCAACCAGTAGCTTCAGAACAGACACAGTGCAGAATGTTCCTTAGTACAAAATTAATCTCAGCTGAATCTGAGAAGATTAAAAAAAATTATAATCTCAGATCGCGCTTAGATTCAACCAGTAGCTTCAGAACGAACATGTTCCTTACTGCAGAATTAATCTCAGGTCAAATTGAGACGATTAAAAAAATCGCCATCTCAGATCGCGCTAAGATTTAATCAGTAGCTTCAGACCTTTCGTGTTTCTTAGTACAGACGTTATCTCGGCTCAATCTGAGAAGATTTAAAAAAAATCATCTTAGTTACCGATTAGATTTTACCAGTAACTTCAGAACAACCATGTTTATTAGTACAAAATGAATCCCAGCTCAATCCAAAAAGATTTAAAAAGTGATCATCTCAGATCGCGCTAAGATTCAACCAGTAGCTTCAAACCACACATGTTCCTTAGTACAAAATTAATCTCAGCTGAATCTGTAAACATTGAAAAAAAATTATCATCTCAGATCGCGCTTAGATTCAACCAGTAGCTTCAGAACACACATGTTCCTTAGTGGAGAATTAATCTCAGGTCAAATTGAGAAGATTAAAAAAATCGCCATCACAGATCGCGCCAAGATTCAACCAGTAGCTTCAGAACTCCCGTGTTTCTTAGTACAGACGTTATCTCAGCTCATTCTGAGAAGTTTTTTAAAAATTCATCTTAGTTACCAATTACATTTGATACGTAGCTTCAGAACAACCATATTTATTAGTACAAAATTAATCTCAGCTAAATCTGAGAACATTTAAAAAAATCGCCATCTCAGATCGCGCTAAGATTCAACCAGTAGCTTCAGAACACACACAGTGCAGAATGTTCCTTAGTACAAAATTAATCTCAGCTGAATCTGAGAAGATTAAAAAAAATTATAATCTCAGATCGCGCTTAGATTCAACCAGTAGCTTCAGAACACACATGTTCCTTACTGCAGAATTAATCTCAGGTCAAAATGAGACGATTAGAAAAATCACCATCTCAGATCGCGCTAAGATTCAAACCAGTTGCTTCAGAACTCCCGTGTTTCTTAGTACAGACTTAATTTCAGCTCAATCTGAGAACATTTAAAACAAATTCATCTTAGTTACCGATTAGATTTTACCAGTAGCTTCAGAACAACCATGTTTATTAGTACAAAATGAAAATGAATCCCAGCTGAATCTGAGAACATTTAAAAATATCGCCATCTCAGATCGCGCTAAGATTCAACCAGTAGCTTCAGAACACCCATGTTTCTTAGCTCAATCTGAGAACATTTAAAACAAATTCATCTTAGTTACCGATTAGATTCAACCAGTAGCTTCAGAACACCCATGTTTCTTAGTGAAAAATTAACCTCAGCTCAATCTGAGAAGATTAAAAAAATTATCATCTCAGATCGCGCTTAGATTCAACCAGTAGCTTCAGAACACACACAGTGCAGAATGTTCCTTAGTACAAAATTAATCTCAGCTGAATCTGAGAAGATTAAAAAAAATTATAATCTCAGATCGCGCTTAGATTCTACCAGTAGCTTCAGAACACACATGTTCCTTACTGCAGAATTAATCTCAGGTCAAATTGAGAAGATTAAAAAAATCGCCATCTCAGATCGCGCTAAGATTCAACCAGTAGCTTCAGAACTCCCGTGTTTCTTAGTACAGACGTAATCTCAGCTCAATCTGAGAACATTTAAAAAATATCCATCTTAGTTACCGATTAGATTCAACCAGTAGCTTCAGAACACCCATGTTTCTTAGTGAAAAATTAATCTCAGCTCAATCTGAGAAGATTAAAAAAATTATCATCTCAGATCGCGCTTAGATTCAACCAGTAGCTTCAGAACACACACAGTGCAGAATGTTCCTTAGTACAAAATGAATCTCAGCTGAATCTGAGAAGATTAAAAAAAATTATAATCTCAGACCGCGCTTAGATTCAACCAGTAGCTTCAAAACACACATGTTCCTTACTGCAGAATTAATCACAGGTCAAAATGAGACGATTAGAAAAATCGCCATCTCAGATCGCGCTAAGATTCAACCAGTAGCTTCAGACCTCCCGTGTTTCTTAGTACAGACGTGATCTCGGCTCAATCTGAGAACATTTAAAAAAATTATCATCTCAGATCGCGCTTAGATTCAACCAGTAGCTTCAGAACTCCCGTGTTTCTTAGTACAGACGTAATCTCAGCTCAATCTGAGAAGATTTTAAAAAATTCATCTTAGGTACCGATCAGATTTGATAAGTAGCTTCAGAACAACCATGTTTATTAGTACAAAATGAATCCCAGCTCAATCTGAAAAGATTTAAAAAGTGATCATCTCAGATCGCGCTAAGATTCAACCAGTAGCTTCAAACCACACATGTTCCTTAGTACAAAATTAATCTCAGCTGAATCTGTAAACATTTAAA